>NC_056471.1:26282440-26499070 GCF_008729295.1 Plectropomus leopardus
ATGTCACACGTGATATCTGAAACGCTGCTGACAGGATTTTAATGAAGCTTTGGAAAAAATGGATCAAAATGATTAAACCATTGTTCTCCAGCGCTCTGAGAAACGCGGTGATTACCCCACAGAGGCAGTAGAGTTACAGTCGAAAACAAAAAGACGTTTGATAGCACTTGGCCCTGAGGAGGTCTGCCTGGTCGATGCCTTGTTAGCTGTGGCCGTGTTTCTTTTACAAATAAGACTATTTTCTGATAGCTGTGCAAAGTTAATCCCCCCCCCATCTGAAACCACACATACTGCACTGTACGAGCACGCTGACTGAGGATCGATTGCCAGCAGAACCTACTCTCCTGTGTCTTTTTCTGCTCTATAATCTTGACTTTCCTGCCTTTTAAGTTTCAAATAAGCCAAAAATGAGTAAATTGCCTGCTCGGCAAGAAAAAAAAAAGCCTAGGGAAATATTTCAATTAACTTGTAATACGTTTAAACGCTTTAAAATAAAATCCTACCTCGACCGGGGTTTTGACATTAGTCCCCATGTCTGGTTTATTACTCAATCAACTGCATGCATATGCTAATACTGGTCCCTGTAAATGAGCTTAGCAGACGTGCTCTGTTCGAGGGGGCTGAGAGTCTCCTGCTGTGCTGTTAATGTACTGGTCAGCCACAGGGAAAAGTGCTTATTTCTCTCTAACGGTTTTAAATGACTTGAAGAAATGACAAATTAATCTCTGATGACAGGATCAAACCAGGGAGAAAACTAATAGAATGGGTTTGTATTGCATTAAATGCGTGCAGACAGCGCATTCACAGATGCAGCGACGTTTACAGACACACAAACAGACGTCAGTGTACACACAGGCAGACGCAGGCGCATACACGCACGTACGCAGTGACCACAAATGCAGGTCTGTTCAGGCAGCGCAGAAATGAGAGAGGTCATCTGATGAAAGACTGGAGGATAATTGATGATATTTCTGTGCTGGAGCCTCTTCCACCATAAAGCAAATTTCACATCTGTTATGTCGATGGGCAGTTGATTTGAGATTTGGGAGCAGGAACTCGTCTCTCCTGGAGGTGGTGCAGGGCAAGAGAAGCCACAACTCACTTGATAATGTCACAACGATACGCGCTGAGGCTGCTTCACGAGCAACCAATGGGATAGCCTAAAAATAGCCAGGATTTTAAATCACATTTTTAAGTATATGATAGAGGTTATATGAAATAATCAGGCACATTTGTACTAAAAAAGACCCAATAAAAGCAGAAGAAAGTATCAACTGTGCTTCTAATCTTTAGAAATAAACTTATATTTCATTGTTGAAGTATCTTGTTAAAATATTGTTATTTGAAAATTGTTGTAATATTCTTTTAGATACAATTAATACCTGCTTGGCTGCAATGCTGCAAAGACAGCAACTTCTGCACGTGTTCACTAATCTTGCTTCCAGAGAAAGGGCAAAGAGGAAAAGGAGGAAGACAAAAAGAAAAGGGGGAAATAAAAAAGATAAAAGCAAAGGAAGACGCCAAAGCCTCGCCCTTTACAGTTAATACTGAGGGCTCAGAGAGAGGTACAGGCAGAAAGTTGGAGAAAAACAGAGAGAAAGAGACATTCTTCTAGAAATGAATGTTCACCTTCTACCAAAGTATTTCTGCACATTTTGATTTGACAAGCCACATGAAAACTGTAAAGGGCACTAAACAACCTTTAGGATCACCTAGAAGGTTAAAGATACATTTAAGGCTAACCTTTTGATGTTATTAGAAAAAATCTGAATGTAAATGCTTGTAATTCTCAGGAAACAACAATTAAAACTGATTTTGTACTTACTTTGTAAAATCCAGAGGTAATCTGACAAAGTGATAAATTGGTTGAAATTTCCACAAGTTGTTTCCTAAAGTCTGATTTATCAAGCCTGATAGAAAATATATAGTTAATCTGCATTTTGGCTTTTTTCTGTGGCATTAAAAACCTTGTGCCAAATCTGCTTGACTGAGGTCTAGTCCACATGTAACTGAGTATATTTGAACACATCGCGCTTTCTATGCATTTTTGCCTTCTATCCACACATAGACAGAGTTTTAGGTAAGAAAAAAACCTTTTGTAAAACTCCATCCTGGTTGAGGATTTTTTTTAGAGACTCTACTTTCAGTTTTGACAATGTCATGGCAAAGAGTTTTTTACTTGAAACATCTGACTGTGTGCTGTTATCTCCTTTGTGAGGCGTCACAAATGAGGGGACAATTTGTGCAGTGGCAGACGTGACTGAAATAGTGCTGCTCTAACTTTGCCAACAGGACTTCTGACATGTTCACACATAAATGTACTGTTACTCTTTCAATATAGTGAGGAACAGAGGTGTCAGAACGAGGTCACTGCTCCAGCTAGACTTTCAGTAATAGTTTTTATTCTGGACTCTGATTGGCCAACATCTTCTGTAGGCTCTAGGATTAATGTTATAATGCCCCCGGTTGGTGTGGCATTTGCTTGCCAATGTTACATTGTATTTGGACTGAGATTTTATTTTATTTATTTTATTTTTTTAACAAAGAAGGAGGAAAAAACCTTTTCGAATAAACCTATATGTGTGGACTAGCCTTTAAAGAGAGAGAGAGATGGACAGACACGGCCTGCAAGACAGAAAGACAGAAGTTGGAGGGAGCAAAGGCAGAGAGAGGAGGACAAAAAACAGACGGAGGGATATTCTCTTGTGGTCTACTCCGGCGCATAGGTTAATTCTATTATTGCAAGTCTGCAGAGTGGAAAAAGTAAGGATGACGCTTTAGATTGAAAACAAATGTCAGGAGAAATGAGTTCCTGGCTGTCTGTGTGGAGTGGATGAGAGTCTGAGGAAGAGGATGGAGAGAGAAGCAGCTCTGTATGTGTAAAATATGTATTTGAAACGTGTTTCCCCCTTTATGTTTGTCCAGAAGATTTTGGCTCCTGGATAGTTTTTAAGGACACTAAAAGACACAACTATCCGCAGTCTGCAAGATTATGAAGAAGAGCACAAGTAAAGGACGGAAACAACAGATGGAAAAGACAGAAAAAAAGGTTTGGAGAGGACAGCAAAAAGCTTGTTTCAAGGTTCAGCAATTATGCAGCGACCCCCTGCTTCACACACAGAGCTGACAGTGCAGTTAAGTCTATTAGGGACTCAGGTGGACACGTATGTGCACATGCATGTTAAAGGTAAACAACCGGACAGGTCTGGCAGAGCACTTAGACAAAATGCTTGAACAGCAACAACTTAACGCAGCCTTGACCCATCACGTACACACACGTCTGTATTTCTCACCCTGTCAGGCACACACGCAGACACCACTTAATGGCTTCTTGGGTCAGCACTGAAAGCAAGGCATCACGGGAGTCATATGTTACCCCGCTGGCATCTGCACTGCTGCCTGCTCTTGACATTTCACCCCACAGATCATGACCAATTCTCAACAACACGAGGGCATCTCTGTACGACGCAGCGCGGGATCAGCGGAAAGTTTTCGCTAAGTTATCTTACACAGGAGGACACTGGAAAGTATGGGAATCAGTGAGAAGGTCACTGTTCCGACCTTTCCCTCAGTAAACTAAGAGAGAATTAAACCTGACAGAGTCATCTCACACAGAAATCCACTAAGACGCACAATCCAAGACTACTTGCTGAAAAGGTCAAACCTCAGCGCTGGAAAATAACAGAAGTCTGAAGGGAACTTTAAACAGAGAGAAAATGACAGTATACCTGAAATGACCCTTTAAAAGACATGCAGCTTCAAAAACAAAACCCAAATATCAGTGTACCTGTTTTGGGAAAGTATTTTAAGTAAATCATAGTTTTAGTGAGGAAGACAGGAGGAAATGATTAGACGAGTGCTCTTACGTACTATACAATTAGTGGTGGAATCTGATTCTTTAATAAGACACAACTACAACTTACAGAAGAAACATAAAACAGGTGTTTAGACAAAACAGAAAAGCAAACGTTTCTCCGTTTTCAAACAAGCTCTTACGCATGTAATCTAATTTTTGCAGCCTGAACTTTCATGTCAACATGCTCTGAATCACAAAAAATACCAGCCTTTTGTTAAGTTTTCTTTTTTAGGGAAGTAAACAAATTAAAAAAGCAGCTTCTGTGCAAAAAGTTATATGTGATGTCATGGCAACTGTTTCCACAGCAGAGTTGTGATTGGGCCAATTAGGCTAAAGACTAATTATGGGATGTATTTAAAGCTGTGTTAATGAGTGGCTGCGCTAACTGAATAACTTAGAAGTGACACACGCACTCACGCACGCACGCACGCACTCACACAAACACACACACACACACACACACACACACACACATACACACACACACACACACACACACACACACACACACACAGAGAATGAACAGGAAGTCTGTACTCGTCTTTGCATGGCTGCTGTTCACTGACCCATTGACGACAGCAAGGAAGTCCCTCTGAACTACAGTCAGGTGTGTGTGTGTGTGTACGTGCACATCAGGCTCTATATCCCAATGAAACTCTGTGTGCATGTTCTATGTCTACATCTGCATCCCCCCGTTACCTAAAAGCCCCTTCTTCCGCCTGTGTGTGTGTGTGTGTGTGTGTGTGTTTCCAGGTAGAGGGCCCTTCCTCCCAGTTCAGTTTTCACTCAGCAGATTTCATTAACGTGGCTCCTTGAAGAGTCTTTCATCTCACTGGCTTTTCCGGAAAGGTAGAATGGTCTATTTACTAGTGGAGCACCGCCAAAAAGCTGAAACTGCTATTAAATACTACATCTACCTCCAGAATTAGACTGGTGATTAATAGAGACTCTGTGTGTGTGTGTGCAACGTGTCTACAGAGTTTGTGTGCGTGCGGCGGAAGTAGTACAAAGAGGAGGAAACACTTTAGAGAGAAAGAGGGATTATGAAAGAGGAAGAGAGAAGTTCCTTTTATTGCCCATTAAGTATTTTGAACTCCAAAGTGAACCATTTAGTCTCTCTTTGTAGAAATCCAGAGATTCCTTTTGAGCATTTGTTACTGCAGATATCTCAGCACTTCAAACAGAAAGCATGATTTGCAGTACAGCTCAAGGCCAAGGCCACTAATGGTCATTTGTAGAACATTAACAAACAGAAGAATGATCATAATACCGAGGCACAGCATGGCTGAATGTGAAAAACTGATGTTATTTTCTGTATTTTCACATTTTTGCATTAAAACGACTAAAAATGACAAGACCAGCGTGTGTTTCGTTGGCCTGTGTACTTACATTATCCCAAATGCTTCCAACAATTTTCAGAGAAATCTATAAATTTAATCAAAGGCACAGTCCGTGTCATTCGGTTGTCATCGCCTGCCAGTGACAACCTTTTGATTTGTCTGTTATAAATTGACTTTTTATACAGTTTTAAGCAACACTTTAGATTTTGGTGTTTTTTTTAACAACTGAGTCTCAAGCTGAGCAAATGTGAGCAGCACGTCAGTTCACTGTGCCAGAGAGCATTTGAGAAACACTCATTTTTAATGTGAAACTGCTTTATTCAGTCTTTTTACCCATTTTAAATCATCCGGTGCATTTGTTTGAAGAGGAGGAGACCTCTGTCGATAATTCGTCTCCAAATAAAAAACTCCTAACCCCTGGATCTTAATTTATTAGAGAAAACGATAAGCTCACAAACTGCAATGACAGCACTGCTTCGTCTTTTGTTCAGAAAGTTACATGTAGTTCATTTAAAGAGATTAATCATTTGTTTAATACCTGTATTTAGTACTATATTTATGTTGTTGGTCCATGAGAGGAGCTGGTGTTTTCTATCTATGAGCCACTTTTGGGGAAATAGTGAAAAAAACCCCCACTCCTATTTGTTAGAAAAACTTTTCACTGCGTTTATATGAGCCACTAATGGGCTCTCTGTGTGAAGTGAACGGTACTCAGCAGCAAGAGACACACTGTTTTCAGTCAGGAGCTCATTAGCCGAAAAGTGGAGGCTATATTTTGGTATTTGACACAAAATTGTGCTTTTTTTAACCTCCACTAACAATCTGTAACACATGCAGGGAAACAGGAAGCAGATTATGAACAAGCAACTCAAAAGATCGCGAACAGGGCAGCGCTGCTGTCCGACACAGAGTGTCAACCTCTTCAACTGGACAGACACACGATGGCCCGGAAGGAACGCCAATTATCCCAAAAATCTCAGAGAAGGCAGCTGAGAGGACTGTATCTAGACTGGACTGTGAACTACACAAGAGCTCTCAGAGATGTCGCCATAACTTGGTTTTAAAAAGACAGAGGATAAAATAAGGACGTACATGTAATATCTCTCAAATCTGGACATGTCTCAGTGAGAGTAACGTCTCTTCTTCAGGACAAATACCACATGACAGATATTGTCTGCTTTAAGGTGATATATTAAAAGCCACATGTGTTTTGTGACTGTGAGTATCTCCAACATGATCTATATGTCCTGAAATGTCAGGACAAACATGGTGGAGGAGGTGACCTGCGCCTCTCCTGCGTGTCGGCCCCCTGGCAACAAATGTTTGTGGAGACGAAGTGCAGGAGACGAAAAACAGGAGAAGAAGAAGAGTGTGTGATTTATGGTGGTGTTGACTGTTGACTTACTCTCGCTGTCTCTCACTCTCATTTCTCTCCTCTCTCCCTACACTCTGCCTCTTATCTTTCAGTCCGCTCTCTCGTCTAGTCTCTCATTGTCTCATTGCTCTCATTTTGGCAGCTCTCAAGTTTGTCAGCAGGCACAAACTGCCACTCAGCCCTTATACAGAAAGGAAAATAGGAAAAGGTTGCAGAGAATGAAAGAGGGCACTAATTAAATCAAAATTTGTTCTCATTTCAGTTTTTTCAGTTTTTTCAATTTTACTTCCAAGGTCTCCAAACAAATCTTTTATTATCAGATCACGCAAACACCCTTCTCTATCAGCAGAACCAAATTTGACAGGACAAAGCCCAAAACACTGGAATTAAGTAACATAAAATTATTGTAGGGCTGCCATATGGTCTGAATTATAGAGACCACAATTATTTATCATGATTATTCAGTAACTTTTTTGGGGAAACTCTCTGTATCACACTTTCACATTTACATAAACAGAGCACTACAATCACTTCAATATTGTGCTGCGTTCCTGCTGATGTATAAATCTCTGCAACAAAATAAGACTGGTCCTTATTCCCACTGCATCTCCTCAAAGCAAAACAAATTTAAAATCGTACCAACTTGTTTTTTTTCCCCATAATTTAATCGACGGAGAATCGCTTTCATTTTCATCTCGTCTGACATTCCTCTTTGAATATAAATGAGACTTAAAATGAGGTTCTTCACCTGGATTTATTGCATTAAAATATCAATGAAAGTGTTTATTGGACACACAGCTTTGGCCAAATGGAACGCGACTGTATCAGTTACTTCAGTCCGTCTTTGGGAGCTGGATGGATACGGTGGCGCACTGTGCAACATCGTAGCTATACATCAGGTAACGTCTTTTGTTGACATTACCTGGCGTTACCTGACATATTCTTTGATTTTATGCATTTCCACTGTAGTTTGTGGTCTTTGCCATCTGCTCTCTGCTGTATATTACTCAGCCACAACATTAAGGAAGGTTTATTTTGTCTGTTAGGTTAGGAAGCGCTTGATTTGATATGCACTAGAGGTTTCTTTGAGTGGAGGCGGCATTTTAAATGTCAGTATTGCAGTCGATCATTTTCATTTAATTGTGGGAAGCTAAACTCACGATCAACATCAATATTTGATTGTTTGTGCAGCCCTCAAATATTGTTAAAACTTTGTTATCATCGTTTGTAAAATGGTTATTTAAGTTAACAGTATCCAAATTTAAGACAGAGCATCTAATCGCAGATTTAATAGCCAGCAGCAATCAAACTGCTGTTCTGCAGCACACATTACATCGCAACTTTAGTGTCATCTGTGGAATTTTAATAGATTAACTTTTACTTTATAATTCTCAGTCACTTTTTGGTAAAAACAGAGAACAGGAAAAGGAGGAAGCACAAGCAGCTCACAGTGCTGACAGAAAAGACCTAGCTACTGAGAATAAAAAGACAGAGGAAAAGAAAATAAAAGCAATAAAAAAGGACAACAACTATAGATGATGAAGAAAATCACGGATGATGACGATGATGATGACTGCTGTGCTGAAACACGCTGTTGCGTTTTCTAAATTGGGTACTTAGAAACTCCAATTGACTCCAGAAGATGTTTTTGGCCAACCGGAGGCCTGTAATTATACACACTGATATGTTTTAGATGATGAGAGTGGAACTCACACACACACACAAAACATACTGCACACACGCAGACACACACACACACACACACACACACACACACACACACACACACACACACACACACACACACACACACACACACACACACTGTCACACACACAAAGTCTGCCACTCTAAACTTGGCAAGGTTTTCAAAGAAAGCGGGCATCAGGGCCCCAGAGTGTGCAAGCGTAAGTGTTTATGTGAGTGTGTTCAAAGCCTTATTCCCGTCATCTAAAACATAATCCATATATGTGTGTGGTAGGTCCACAGTTTTCCAGGAAGGAGTGCGTAACTGTGTATGAGTGTGTGTGTTAACGAGACAGTGCTAATTAAAATCAGAACAGCCTCAGAGCACAGCTATGTTCGCCATCCATGACATTATTGCATGTCATCACACACAAACAAACACACACACACACACAATGTTAAAATACGAGCAAAGGCAAGCGCGCACACACAGAGCCACACAAAATATGATACACAAAAAATGCATACACACAAATCTTTGGCATCTCTGCGGTCTGCTGAAGCCAACAATGTTAGATTCTTCCCGCCTCTATGCCTCCCACAATCCTTTGTGTTTGCTCGGTCGTGACGTCAGTGACGCCTCTTGATTTTCTGTCCTCCTCTGATTGTCTGATTGTTGGCGTCGATCAAACAACAATGACAATCTGTGCTGAGACGTCCTCTGATTTCAGGCTTTAGGGTTTGATTGTCTGATTCGGCCAAAGTGCTGTCAATGATGTCGGGGCAGCGATTTGAAGCTGACAAGACAGTTTATGCATCAACAAGTTGCTCTTCATCTCAAATTTGGTTCATTCTTGACCTTGGAAAACAAACCAATCCACGTCCTTTTAGTGGCTACTTCAGAGCTTTTGATCGAGTCAAACGATATTCATCAGGAGATGCATTCCACCAAATTTTGATGGAGTGAAGATGTTTAAATTTTAAAATATGCTGAAGGCAACGTGACCGGGAACTTGAACAAGAAATCTGCTATTTGAGGGTCTTTAACGTGTTCAGAAAAAAAAGAAATTTTAACATTTATAACTCTGAGACAACTGTCAAATGCACTCAAGTGATTTTGAAAGAGACAAAAGAAAAAGATTGTGCAAGATTTCAACAACTTGGTAATGTTTAGGCATCTTGTCTTGTTGTGGCCTATTGAAAACAAATCTAATAATTAATTTAATATCAGTCATGAGGATTTACTGCCGGCTTAATGGTGTTAAGTCTCACAATAAATCAAGTGTGCCGTCGTCCTATTTATCCATCACAAGTTTTTACTGTTTCGCTTACAATATCAGCCATGAAACAATTACATCACTGCCAACTTACATGTAAGTTGGCAGTAATTGAGTTGTCATTTCCACTTCAGTCAGTCACTAATTGAGTTGTCATTTCCCTTCGAGACGATACAGTGATCTGAATTAGGGTTTCACATTTTAAGCACTTTCCTTAACTGATTATTCAGTAAAATCAACAACTGATTAATTGTTATTTAAAAAAAAACAGATATAATATTCCTCTGTTATGAAACTTGTGATTTACCCCCTAATACCTATAATCTCTATGATGGCGACTTTACTGACAAAGTGGAACCGCTTGAGCAACGAAAGCTTGACCGTCCAAGGAGTGCTGATCATTTTAACCATCTCAACATCCAACAGACACACAAAAAAGGGGAAATTTGCATTGAGAAGTATTTTGAAATCTTATCACAAGATGCCTACATCCTTAAACTAACATCTCATGGGGCATCCCAGTACCTCACCACAAAGGATGCATACCATTAAAGCTGAGTCTGGCCCACCTTCCTTTGCTGCAGGTCATCCCCTTTTTTCTCCCCATTTCATATATTTCACTTTCAATAAAGTGTGAAAAATACTCAAAGAAACAGCTGTTTGTACCCCTAGTTACTCAGGATAAGATAATCAGCTAAATATGTTGCCGTCATATTTCATTCAGGTGTTTTGTTTTTTTTTCAAAAAGGAAAATGAGGAGGAAGTTGTGACATCATGCTGTCCCCAGTGAGCTCGCTGCAAAATTACATGTGTTTACTTTAATGTTTTATTGTTTACTCATCGAGGAGAAAACGAACCCTCACTCAGACACAACACACACATAAAGTTTATCCCCTCTAACAGTGCCAGGACACCTTTCATAAAACACAATGACCACATGCGCTGCAGATTCCTGAGGGTGTACGTCCATATGTTTCCCTGTCTGTGTTTGTGTATTTGTGCACGCGTGTGTGTATTCGTTCATCTTAATAACACTACAAAGGCGGTCTAATGAAAGCCACATGTCCGTGTGACTCAGGCTTGATTCACTCTCAGCAAATATGGAAGAAATGCCAAATATGCCAAAGAAAGGGAGACGAGACAGAGAGTGAAAAAGAAAGAGACGGACAAGAGTTACAACACTGACCCAAATGGTACAAGACTCTAATTGTTAGCCCAATAAATTATATTCAAACACAAGGCTGTTCCAACTCTCATTTTATGCTTTAAATTCACTTTTATTAAACAGGATTATTTAATAGGCTTGGCATTGGCGCACTATTTTGAAGTATGTAACCCGACTTAGTGGAGTGATTTCACTGGCTATGAATTCATGTGCAATCTACCAGACAAACTGACACACGTCTGATCCGTCTGTGGCTGGCACGAGACACTGTGGTGGGAGAAACACACTCCAACACACACATATCTATGCCTGATGGCAGCATCAGTGCGCACCTTGTCAGTGAGGTGGCACAAATGTGTTTATGTGCACGTGTGTATTTGTGCGTGTGTGTATGTAGACATGTTCATGCTCTTGTCAGCCAACAGCTCCTCGGCAGTGAGTCCAACACCTTGTAAAGAACAGACGCTGTGTCTGCGCACAAAGAGAGACACAGATTTTTTTTCCCAGAAAATTGTCTTTTCTGCCCAAACTGTGTCGTAAAACTGTGACATGACTGACAGTTTGATCACCAACAGTTGTGGTAGAGGGTTTGATCCGTTTCATTTCCCTCAAGACTATCACTGAACAATCACAATTACGTCATGCATCTCGCTGTAACCAATACCTCCATTTCCACAAGAAAGAGGACAAAATATCTTGAGTAGTGTAACTAAAAAAGAAATCAAGCTAAATATGAAATATAGGAGGAAACTGGCAGCCTCGTCCTGTGACGGACAAATGTGTAAATAAACGGTGCAAAATTATAGTGTTAATGACTTACTGATGCTAAAATGCTACGCACAGCCCATTTGAGTGCTACTAGATCCCTTCGGTTGGACAAATCTGGTGCGAATCAGCGCGTTAATCCTCTCGCAAAGCTGGAGGAGCTAAAGCAGCTGCAGCAGGGCAGTGGAAACGCAGCCAGGGAGCGGCCAGTGACATCATCGCTTAAGTGACCACTTGAAAGTGGCCACCAGGCAGTGGGTGGCGTGGACTTCAGTAGCGCTCGGCACCACTTGACGCCTGTGGCCGTTTATTTAGCTTGGTCTATCGCTGATACTAACTGGTGCCGGCATTTATTTTCTCTCCCTCACAGTGGTTCTTGATCTCCCTCCATCTCCCTCTCCCTCCCTCTCCCGTCTGTGTTTCAGGAGCTCGCTCTGTCATTTCCTCCCTGTCCCGCTACAGCATGTGTCCCTCACAGACATTCCCCATCTGACTATCAACAACATGATTATTTGTTCTGGTCTGTGTGTTTCTAGCTATTACACGCTCTCTTTCACTGTGTCTTTTTCTGTCAGCCTGTCACTGTCTCTGGTCCTTTTTTCCTCACAGGCTCTCTTTTCTTTTCACTGTGTCTCTATCTACCGTGTGACAGCATTTACATGGATAAAATAACCAACTTACTCAAGGCTTTTTGAAGCTTAGAGAAAGTAATCTGATTTCTGCAATATCATGTAAACAAGAAATCAGATTTTAGTAATCGAGGTAGGGGATTATAGAAACCAGATTTCTTAAGCTAGATTTCTCCTGGCAAAAGCTATGCAGATGATAGGAAAGATCCTTATTCATAACTGCTTCCACATATTCAGAATGATTTTATTAAAAGTCCAGACACAGGGATATGAAGGTAGACTGTTGCGTCGACTCATGACACCTGTGTCTCAGACAAAAAGTTGAACCTTAACACCACAAAGACTACAGCCACCAGCAAACTAGCATGTACGTTCTGTGCCTGCATGAGAGGATTGAACTTTTCATACCAGCAGGTGGTGGTGGTCTGTAGTCATCATTCGAAAAGGGAAACTGGAAGACTGACAGACTCTAGTTAGCCAGTTAGCATATTAACAACCTGACCTGATGTTGAAAGAATAAGGCATATTTGCCATGTTCTAGCAAACAATAACATTAGCAATACGAACACCTTCAGGCTAAAAACGTAATCTTACTTTAAATACCTTATATGAAGATTGTTTCAATCACACGCCCTCTTGGCTTTGAGTATTCTTTCCTCACTTTTGTTTCTCTGCACTGAGCTAAAATACCAATCACAGCAATTTCATTCACACATGGGCTCCGCCGGATGCTCAATTGGCTAAAGGAAAGCTGTCAAGGGCCAACAAAAGCCTGCTTTAGCCAATGGTGTGGGACACACCACAAAAACTAATGCCACAGATGCTCGCCCACAGCCCAATACTGAGGCTGGGCCAACCGTTAGTTTGGTGTGTCAGGGCTCTTAAAAAGAGCTGACAACAGGTAACTTTGTAATACTAAATAAGTTGTTCTCTGATTTCTTTTCTTACACATATGGACTGTGAGGAAAAACTGTCCACTCTCACTGCTGTGCACATTTTGTCAAATGCTCCGACCCAAGAAAAAATATACAGAAATACTGTCATATGTCAGGTAGCAACCTCCTGTATTACTGAGACAACAAGAACATGTGAAACATGGTTCCAACATGAGTTTAGACTGGTGAGAAATCTGAACTCTGTCCTGCGACATTTAAACAATTAACAGATTACTACAACGCATGTTGACATATTCTGATTTCCCGCACAACCTGATTTTTCGCTGCTTTCTTGAACGTAAATGTGGCCTCTATCTCTTTTTCACACTGTCTAATTTCTTGCTTGATCTTCTCTCTTTCACATTGTCTCTCTTTTCTTTCCCCTCTCCCTATCTTCCTCTCTCCTCCTCCCTCTTTGTTTCTGCTGTGATCATTTTTCCTCTTTCTCCCTCTCTCGGTATGCATCTCTATCTCCAGAGTTTATTTCTCTTTTGTCAGTGTTGGTAACTGCAGCCGGCTGTTTATTGATGTTCAGTGGTGGAGACAAACTTTTCCACACATCAAACATCCCTCTGCCATAATCATCATCTCCTGCTGGCACATGCAATTTGTTTTTCTTTCTCTCTCCCACTGATTTTGCCTCCTTTTGCTTTTTGTGCCAACTACCTATAAGAATGTCCATATACTGACGCAAGAGTGATTATCATAAATACAGTACACCAGCCATGTAGAATACTCTTGATGTGTGTTATTTTGACATGTCAGGGATTTAACGCAGAGGCGTCATCAACTTTCTGAATTATTATGAACAACCATACACACATATATCACAACTTATTTTGGCTGTAACATGGCTACAGCTTCTAACACTTAATGGAGCAGTAAATTAGTGTTTATTTCAGTTAGTGCCAACACAAGGTTTCCATTTAATTCAAAATATAATGAACAATCTGGTGTGTGGTCGTGGTAAAAACAAAATAATTGACTTTGAGCTGAAAATAAAACTCGCTGTGGAGTCAAAACCCTCTCCCAGATGGCATTTTATTTCTGTCACATATTTGTTTATTGTTTTATTCATTCATCTCTCCAATATGTACCGTATCTTAGACAAAAACTGCAGGATTTTGGCAAAACTTAGACGTTCGATGCATTTCCAAAATTATACAATTCACCTCAGGGAAGATGCAGTTATTATAGCTAAAAACAAGCTGACAGACATGTTGATAGGAAAAGCCTTGGAGTACAGGTTTCAGAGGAGAGTGTTAGTTTAACTTTGTTAATGTAAGAGCACAATTATGTGGGAAATATTCTTCTATATTCACTCTTAGAGCTGCTGAATTTCCAAAAGATGATGTCAGACTGGATCGGCTTTGTAGCAGCAGGAGGAAAGTAAAGTAATCTACAGATTCTCCGTAATAGCTGGATGTGTAACAGTTCTATTGTTTTACACTGCAGAGGCTGTGGTGACTTGGTGGCCTTATAAAACGAAGCTACTAATTAGCTGGTGGGACGCTGGAGCCTATTGTCTTTGATTGAAGCAGAAACTTATCGCTTGCACGCTGAGACACACAGAAGGCCATGGGGTTATACCACAAGCGTGACGCTGCGCTTGTAAAAGTGACCAAAATTCAAGATGACAAGTTTACAGAGAACAATGTTTGTGGCTGAGCACACACACTCATTCTTTTCCTCTGAGTGCAGTGTGTTTCTCCTTACTCTGTCTCTAAATTTACATTTCACATTTTTTAGCTCTCTCTAAACAGCAAACTTGGGCTGCATGTAGTGTGGCATCAACATTACAATGTGCGCATGTGCAAAAGTCACAATGTCAAGGAGGCAAATTAACTCAAACACCTCATGCTTTGACTTTTTTGCTGCTCGATGCAAAAGGAAAAATCGCGTGGTTCTCCTGTTTTTCTGTCACTAACATCACCAGCCAGGCCCTTCCCATTAAGACAAGTTAGGTGTGTATGCGATGTTGTCTAGCAACTTTGGCTTTAGGAGGTAAGATGCTCCTGCATGTGTGCATGTTGAAAAATACTCTAACTAGGCTGGCAAGTGCTGCAGACAGGGTGAAGTGCACACTTTTCTGAAGCTACAGAAGTCAGCAGAAGCTAAAGCTAATCTATAAGGAACAGGAGGGGAGCAACATAAGAAAGTCCCCGTTTTACAGTAAACAACAAGCATTATCAATATGACATGTTAGATCATTGACTTTAGCCAGGGCTAATAGAAGAGTATGGAAACAATGGTGTTATGGTGGGTCAATCAGTGCATTAAACTCAAACTACCTTTGTTTGCCCTCCCAAATCGATTCAATGGATCACACCATCTTCAGTGTAAAGTCATTCTTCAGCTGTTTTGAAATGTATTTTCTATGATGCACTCCCCTACAAAATACCCCCAACAATTTTAGAATGATTAATTCCTTCCACATAAAACTATTGAGATCATCTGGTGATAATCCCTGCTTTTTTATGTCAATAATGCAGAAAAAGAATGTATTGCAATGTCTGTTTTTTTTGGGTTTTTTTGCAATGCTTTAAATTTGTTGCTGCCAGTAGTGATTATGAGGAAGAGTTGGTGAGTTTCCAAACTGCATTTAACATCTTTACAGGAATGGAAACATACACCTGAAAGAACACAAGGATGTTTAAATGCAGCAAGGGAATATCTGACATCTGTAGAAGACACACTGCTGTTTGGCTCCTGATGATAGTTTGAGCAGCACACTGACAGACTCACTCAGGACATACATAAACTCTTACACACTGGCAGTCAGCTCAAAGTGCAAAAGCAGATGCTCCTGCTGAACAAACACCACAAATAAATGCAAACACACTTGTACATAAAGTAATCAGCACAATCACACAGCGCCGACAGGTTATAGGATGTCTGCATCACATTAGCCTGCCCCTGCTTACGTTTGAGTCAACTGTAAAAAGACTGAAAAAAGGAGAGATAAAAGTAAAGACAAGAGGAAGGTAGAGGATTTATAGTTTCAAATTTCTTTGTTTAAACCCCAAAATGCACATTCCTGCTTCACTTGTTTAGTTCACACTTGCACAAACACAGCAGCTAATACTACGTCTCTATTACACACAAACACACACAATGACGTTGACGCACTTTTTCAGCCGTGAGAAGAATTCTCAACCCAAACAAGATAAACCCTCATGTTTGTAACTCGATTTGAACAACATACACAAACTGTCAAGGCTTTTTAGGATCTTTAATTATCTTTCTCAACCTAAAAATAACCCTCTCTCACTTGCTCCCACTGTTATCTTTTTGTTCGTTTTCATAACAAAATTTGCCTATTTTCCATTGCAGTATGCCTTTATTTGGGCAGGTACCGATTCAGTTATAAACATCTCATTATAACATAACTGATTTGACCTGGATTCAATGTGACATCTGTAGACAAGATTTGTACCTGAAATATGTTGTTTTTTTAATGTTGATGTAAAACTAACAGGATTTGTACCTGAAATAGAGTTTTATTTTATGTTGATGTAAAACTAACAAATGCAGAGCATTTAAAAGATCAAAGATTTGTGTTTGACTTTAACAGGTGGAGCCCAAACTGTTACATAATAATGTTTGAGTATGTTTCTGTTTTAGCGACGGAGAGAGAGAGAGAGGTACAGAGAGGCAGAAACAAACAGAGAAACTGCACATACTGTGTGTGTTTGTGTGTGATGTATAAATATATCTCTACAGGTTTTTAAGTGGCTTTGCGGTGCTCTGTATTTAGAGGAGGCCTGGTTAAATCTCCTGTCACACCATTCATGTGGCCGAATCTCTCTCTCTCTCTTTTCCTGCTGAGTCTTTCATTTCCCCTATCTTCATTCTCGTATCCCCGTCTGTGTCTCTATCACACTATCTACATACTGTAAATCCAGATCTTGGTGTCACCTTTCTCTCTGTTAACTCTCTTTTTTTCCACAAGGCTGCAAGATATCTACACCTGGTGCCTCAAGAGAGTGATAATGAGTGTGAAGGCAGTTTCAGTGATCTTCTGGCTAATGTAGGTATTCTGATGTACTCCCTTTTGTTTTATATCTGTGTGTGAGTTGGTCGGCCCTTAAAGTGATTTACAGTAATTTTTTCCTCTTCATGACAGCCATCATTACCACAATACCAGCTTTCAGGATCTCTCAAAATAAATTTCCATCTTTGTTGCAATCACTGTAAACACTGGACAAATGGGTGACAATTTAAAGGAAAAACCAACACAAATTGTAAGGTGTTGTTTTACCACGAGCCTCGCGTCAGTGCTCCTTGGCAAAGATTCATCAAACCTCTGGAGCTCTACCAGAGGGAAGAGCACCAAGAGATATCATTTGGTGTTTTAATGATGGTGGTAAAATGCGCAATCTAAAGTGCAACACACACACACACACACACACACACACACACACACACACACACACGAGATATATATTCAATGTTGCAAAAGTGATCTGCATTCTACATCTTAAGGCGAGTTAGATTTGTGAGTTTTTAAGAATGAGGGCTGTACTTGTCTCAAAATTACTCAGTCGAATCAGATTCGGCAGTTCAATACAAATATTTTATAATTTGTTTCTTTTCCATATAAAGTTTTAAAGTTTGAATGGCACTTAGCATGATGTTCTCTCAGAGTGAGAGTGGCATTCATGTAATATAGGAAACAAGCTAATAGTGCTAACGACGTATCGCAAATGCGCAGCAAAATTTTTTGCCGACACTCGATATCAAACAAAATCCAGAGACTGGGTCATACTAAGTTGCTGTGAGCTGTAAATTCAAAACTTTTAAGCAGAAGAGAGAAGATTATCAGTGTAAGGCACTGTTATCTCAGTGCCTTACACTGCAGTCTCTCCTCCTTCCTGCTGCGGCATCTTGTACGCAGCTCCCTGTACCAAAGAGTTGTGTGAAAGTCTAGAGTGCTCACTCGACAGCAAAATCTAGAGACTAAAACGTCCAAAGAAGTACACTGCTCAGCACACTGACTAGGAAAAAAAAAAAGACAACTGCTCTCAGTCGCCTAAAGGTTTCCCACTGATGATTCAAATCTCCAACTTCCAAATTTATTGGCTTATAGCAGGTAAACTTATTGTGACATAAAACATCACTTTTTTGACTTGAAATACCCCCTCCAGACTTTTTAAGGATTCACACGAACCCTGTGCATTATTCCTCACATTAGTCTAAGAGGTATAGAGATATATTGGACACATTTTAATTCACTGCGATAGCTTTGTTACCATGGAATGACGATGTTTGGTGGCCTCTGTTTAACATCTGTGCCATTGTTGATGGAAATATTTCTAAAATAAACACCACATTTTCCATTAACCCCACTGCTTAGATCCACAAAGAGGATCGCTGGCTGTTTCGTCAAAGGTTTTCTCTTAAAAGGATAATTATGTTGGAAGTGATTTATCAAATGTCCCTAACTCAATCTATTATCGTCCGCTGCCATCTGAAACTCTGAAAAACTAGCTCCATTTGTGTTGGAGGAGCAGCAGCACCCCCCCTTTAGTTTTTTACTGTAAAGCAATCCAGAAGATTTCCAGCCAAATCGACAAGGTGGCACACAATGTGAAATTCAGTTCAGAGACTGGGATGAAGCTGCCAATCTTCTCAGTGGTGGGCTTTTTTTGTTTTCAGTGTTTATTCTAATGTTTCAGCCTCAATATGGACATGATTTAGTGATGTTAAAATGTTGCATGTCGCAGCTTATGTTAGTTATTTTTGCTTTTGACTCAGTGGTGCATAGATGATGTAAAAGCTTCCAGCTTCCAGACTTAGTTAGGTCTTTAAAGCCACCATGCTACACCATAGTAACATAATGACAAACAGACAAACTTTGACTCAGTCACTGCATGACACTGCAGTTTAGAGAGAATTTATGTCCAAAATCTATGTATTTTAGGTCATATCTGAACATGAGTTTATCCTCCATTAAATATATATTAAAAGGTGTTCAAATTAAACTAGAAAGGATGATTTCACATCCATTTCAAGAATTAAGAAAAGAAACAACGGCAAAATAAAAATACACATTTAAATAGGATTTTAAAGGGTAAAAGATAAGAAATCCTGTAAAATACATTGTAACAGATCAAACAAGATAATGTCGATTACAGCACGATGCAAGATATGAATAAGCAGTCACGGATTTAACTGAATAGCAGGCAGTGGCACAGAGGTCTTAAGCCCTAATATAAAAGAACTGAAAGTTGAAGCAGACCTCAAGTGTTCAGGGAGTTTGTTCCAGATATGTGGTGTATAAAAAAAAATGAGCGCTGTTTCTACGTGTTTAGTTGTGGCTCTGGGGACAGTAAGCAGACCTGTCCCAATTGACTTGGGAGGTCTGGATGGTTCATAACATAGCAACAGATCAAAAGTGTATTTTGGTCCTAAACTTCTCATTGCTTTGTAAAGCAACAGTAGTATCCAATCATTGATTTGTTCAGTGCATTTGTTCAGTGCTTGTATGGAGCTGTAGTCACACACTAATATCATTATATAAATCTGTGTGTTGGGGCGTCTGGTGGATAGAGCAGGCGCCCCATGTATGAAGGCAGCATTCTTGCCACAGCGGCCACAGGTTTGATTCCAGTTCATGGCCCTTTGACATCCCCTCTTTCTCCCCCGCTCATGCTACCAATCGTTGCTCCTAACTAATAAAGGCAAAATGCAAAAAAAAAAACTCTTTAAAAAAATGTGTGTTGTCTGTATAATAATGGTAAAACAATTCTATTTTTTTCTAAAATCCAAACTAATGAAAGCAATTAGAAGGCAAAAAAGGGGCCCATGAATGGAGCCTTGGGGAAATCCACATATCTTTTTACCAATCGACACCCGTGGTCCCTATCATTCAGACAGGATTAAAACCAATGTGCCAGAAAATCCAGTGCAGTTTAAGGAGTGTAAGAAGTGTATTATTGGTTTATTTACATCGATTTAAATGGAAATAGTCATTATATGGTTTCACAAAGAGACATACAATATCTCAAAAGGACCAAAGAAGAACTTACAGCTACTAGTTTTGAACTCTTAAATCAGTTGAGAAACAGTTTGACCACATGTTAGAGCCCGGCCTGCATGAATGTGTTTGTATGACAGCAAGACAGATGAGGAGAGACGGAAAGAGCGACAGAACTGGATTGTGTTTGTTTGTCTCTCTCCACAGTGCGTGGGTCGCTGTGTATATCTGTAGAGTTTCTGTTACTTTATGTGGTGTATGTGTTGTGTGTGTTACATACAGAGTGTTTGTGGGTCGCTCCATGTGTGTGTGTGTGTGTGTGTGTGAATGTGCATGACTCTGATTACACCAGAGCAATAATAACAGTTTAAGTTCATTTGTAACAATCAGACTTTACTTAAACAGCATAAATCATAGACTAACTTCTCACACGCACTCATTCATTTGACAGTCCAAACACAGAAAGTGTGACTCTCTTGACACCAACATGTGTTTGCCTGTGTGTGTGTGTGTGTGTGTGTGTGTGTGTGTGTGTGTGCGTGTGTGTGTGTGTGTGTGCGCGCGCGCATATGTGTGTGACATTAGCCAGTTCCAACCATGTAGCCATAATAATGGTCAACAATGGACACAGTAGCTATTTGGACCTCCCACAAAGTCCTTCTCTCACACGCACACATGAAATAGAACACTTCCACAGACATTCACTCACCAAACCCTCAAGAAAGTTAATCACATAACACAATATATGTGTAATTGCAACATTACTTTCTTGTAATGCCTGCTACATTGACACTGAACGTTGGCATAGACTATAAATTGTGAGGTGTTGAATCATCCAATAAAAACATAATAGCTGGGGAAACTGGGCTGTTTCAGGACATGTTGTTCATTTTTGTAGTTTCCCAGGACTTCCCCATGAGTGCAGAGCTGCATTAAAGAATAATATGCCATGTGGGAGTTAACTTGTTGCGGACACACACATTCAGACACAGAGATTCCAGCACTTTTTTGACCCCACACCGAGATGGAGATGCGATTAATACTGACTGCGGGCCCGAACGTCACTTTACAGTAAATAACTGAGAAACAATATTTATTAGAATTCAAGACGAGACTGCAGACAGACTCCCGTCGATGACAACACCATAACTCTATGACACCGGTTGGACTGTGGGTCAAGTTTCAGCTGCTAGAACTATATTTTGAAACTAGATATCTATGAAAAACTTCAAATTCTTACTGCACGATTAACAGCATAAAATCAAATCAAACTGATATCTATAAAACACAAGCTCACAAACATGCTGAAAATATAATGTGTAAGTATAATGGTAGTATGTTCAAAAGAAATGTTCAGGGCTGTTTTAACTAGATTGACTATTGCTGCATTTTTTTTTTTGTTTTATTCCTCTGTGGTGATCATCACTGACTTTCAATTTGACCTTTGCATTATGAGTCTTCCTTTCTACCCACTAATTCACTGTGCTGCCCAGGAAACTATGAAAAGGCCTGTAGTTTAACTTTAAAAAAGTGCAACAGACATAAAACTGAAAGCTTTTATTGAGGAAAGAATCTGTCTTTTCTATCATCTTATACACATGAATGTAATTATGAGGGACATTACATTTGTTTAGTGGTTTGACTTCTGTCAGTGATGGAGTGTAGTGTGTACACGACTCCATTGTGCTGTTACTACTGAAACCCACCCTGTCAGCACATACACACACAAAGAAACACACCAGTAGGACTGACGCCAGTTCTCAGGTTTTCTAAAACGTCCTTTGGGAAAATAAAGCATCTCAAATCAGAGCCAGATCATTAGTCCGATCTGTAAGATGGAAAAAAAAAGGTTGACAATCAACAAAAGCATCTATTCTCTTAAAGCTCCTGCGCTACATCTCCTCTGGCCTCCCTTCATCGTCTATTTTTCATTTTATTCTTCCTTTTCCTCTCCCTCTTTCTCCTGTCCTCACCTGTCACCCAGACTTGTTTTCTCTCTCCTCCTCCTCCTCCTCCTCCTCGTATTCCCCTCATGCCTCCCCATCCATCTCCTCCTCTCCCTCACTTCTCTCCTCCATCCCTTCACTCTTCTTCCAGCTTTCCAAGGAGCCGAGTCTGTTTTTGATTAGCGTTCTCATGTAAACCTAAATTGTGATTAAACAAACACTGTGTGAGTGTGTTTGGCCCCATATCAAGTTTGCCCCTCTCTCTTAAATATATGTACAGGCAGACACACACGAGCAAAACCGGAGACATGTATATAAGTAGACATGTACAAACAAATGTATACAAACATATGAGCAAATATGCAGACGCAGGCAGGGACACAAATTACCAAACTATGTATACACATTTTGCATGCATAAAAAGACCATGCATGACAGTACACACACATACTGTATAGTCATATTCATATACATGTATACCATAATTGCACACGTTAAGACATGCAACCTCAATCACAGTCACATACATAAGCACGCACACACATGGATATACAGTATGTGCCTACACACGTCACAGTAAACAGGTCAAGAGGAAAGTCGGTGAGTTTTGTGTACTAGCAGCTCCGTGGCTACTTCCACATTCATCTCACCTTTATTTGTGAGGTTAAATTACAACCACATGCAGCCTCTGTGCTATTTCAGTGTAAGCACATAAAAATTCTTTGCCTTGAAAAAGAAAAAAATCTACAGGACCCCAGCCTCCCACGAACATTTCATAGGTTCTGGCCCTGCAGCAAGCTAGCGAGCTAGCCGCTAAAGTAGTGCAGCTGTAAGGGAAAGGTGTTGCTGCCGTGAACTTTAAGACTGCCTGGTTGGTGAATTCGCCTTGCTAAGAAACACTGCGGCTTGTTTCATTCACACATACACATAGTAAGAACCCCAAAGGCCTATATACACTTAAATATGGCGTCTCACAGCGAGAGAACCAAACACACACACTAAACTAAACCTGTACTGCATGTAAAACAAAAGAAACAAGTTCTTCAAACAGCAGGTGGTTGAAAACATAGAAACAAAAGTTTGTTGTTTCCACTGTTAAAAGAACAATGTAAGTGAGTCAAAAGGGATGCATGAATGTATGATATTCGATTTTTTGTCGATATCCGATATGCTATGATAAAATCAACTCATTTTTTTCAGATAACCAATACTTATATTGATATATAAACATTTCTCTCCACCAAACTGTAGTGATCATCAAGTTCTTCTGTAGTGGAATCAACATCATTTTATGCATACTCCTATTGTGGTGGCTTACCGGCAGATAGAGACATGAAATATAATACATTTCAACATATGTAATATTCATAAATTTATACTTCAACATTGGGCTGATGTCTTGTATATGTTCACTTTGTCAGTTGAAAAAATACATTTATCTGTTTGTGATATTGGCAAAAATCAGCATATTGGCTGATTCAAATATTTTATTTTAAAGCCAATACAGGCCGATACCAATGATCTGTCGATGTTATTGTGCATCTCCAAAAAGTATCATGATGTTTTGTTTTATTCTGCTGGTCTGCTGCCACAGTGATTATTTCCCTGTCTAAAGTCTCTTTGCCCATGCATACTGTAAAAAGCCAGTTACAGATCCAGTTATGTGTATAAATGCCCAAGACATCAACTGTCTGCAGAAGAAATCTCACTGGGGAAATCAGGCTACATTAATCCCTACCTTGATTACGGAAACCAAGTTTTTTGTTAGACAGTGTCACAGAAATCCAACAGTAACTCATTTAATCACGAGTATATAAATGCACATTAACCACTTTGATGTTAGGAACTATTTTTAGGAGAGCATGAAGGAATGTATGAAAGTTTTGGAAATAAACTACTCCCGGATTTTCCAGATCTCTCAAATTATCCTGATATCATTTGCTCTCTCCCTCTTTCTTGCTCTCTCTGTCTCTCCCTCTCTTCTGGTTTTCGGTATCTCTGCAGCGTGTATTTATCTAAATATGTCTTGGGACAAAATCGCACTGCTGTCTGGGCTGTGGGAAACACACACACACACAAGCCGCTAAAAGCAGCCTTATTTTAGAGGAACTCTGGTCAGGTTCCTTCTGTAAAAGTCTTTCCTTCCCTGAATACCAGCGAATCTCAGTGTGGGCCCTGTGGTGCAGCTCCGTCCTGGAGCCTATGGGCCTTCTGGTGCAGCTTCATGCCAGAACACCCACCATCTTCTAAACCTACTGGCATGTATTCCCTTGTTTGTGGAAGCAATTACGCCAACTAGGATTTTAAGATTGAATGTTTGTAAGATTGATAAACTGGAATCGCGCTGACAGTGTACTGCTGTGCATGAGCCCTGTGGTGCAGCTGCATGTCAGGTCCTACAAGCCTTGTGGTGAAGCTGCATACCATGGTTTGGGCTTCTGAGTCATGTTTAATTATTAGGAAGTTCTGTCGTGGGTGTGTGGTTTAGTATAAAGTCTGCCATGCACCAACACACACACAGATAAACGTGTGCGCACACACACACACACACACACACACACACACAGATAAATGTGTGCGCACACACACATACACACATAGACCCACACATACAGCTCTGCATCCAGAGCCTGTGGTGTTGAATCAGCAGGAGAGGTGGCGTGAGAGACAGAGATGTTCTTTTGTGTGCTAACTGTGTGTGTGTTTGTGACTTATTTGTTTCTCGCCAGTACCCAGTGGCGTGAAAACCAAACAAAGGGCCTGGAGCCTTGTGACAAGAAAACAATCGCACAATTCCTGACAGCAATACAAACAACTGAGCTGTTTATTCTGTCTTCGTTTAACAGAGAGAGAGAGCAAATGAAAACAGAGAAATGGGGAAAGAGATTAAATGGCTGGTTATATGCACACCAGTTTTCCCCTATTCTGAATATGACAATATTCTGAATTTGATGTGGGTCAAATGAACAGCTTATTCCAGTTGAATATTCTAAATTAGACCCTTTTCCAAATTTAGCATTTTCTGATTAAGCCATGTATATCGGTATTATTCCAGTTTTAGGAGCATTATTTGGGCATGTATAAGGAAATTTGGAATATGCATCTCAACTGGGGTTTTTACAGCGGCTTGTAATACAAAACTTCTTGTGTGTTTACTGTCGCCAACAATTTGCAAAGCAGTGGAGTAAAGATGTATGAAAAGAAAATCCAACATTTCTGGTCATACCTGCTTTGAAACTTTTTCGAAAGACTTAGATATCGACAGATTTTTGGGTCTGTGCAAATATCGCAGAGCTGACCTTTTCAAGAAGGTTAAGGAAGGAAAGAGGGACTCCAGCAAGCCTGCAGCCAGTAAGAAACAATCAAAAAAATAGAAAAAATCATTTTTTGAGGCAAAAAAGCAAAATGACAAGCAGCTCCAGCTGTATTTTGACGCAATAAACGGCATTTTAGGGCACATGAGAGTATGAACAACTGCATGTAAACAGGATTATTAGTGGAATATTTATTTTAATTAGACGTGTGAAAACCTTAGTAGGAATATTGTCTTTTTTAGAACAGGGATAGAACTGGACTATTTTGTGCAAATAAACATACTCAGTGAGTGAACCAGCCCATGATGGAAAGAGAGGAGACACACAAGGGTTCAGACAGTTTACGTTTACCCTCACCCTACCAGACCATTCCCACCAATCGCCACTGAGGCCCTACTGGTCACAGCCAATCACCACACACACAGAGTACACCCACTTCCTGTAACACTAACCGTAACATTCCAGCAGGTAAACTATGGCAGTCGCCTCTAAATGGACAATTAGCCAAGATTAAAGGCAACCTCCTCGTCTTTCTCCATTAACTTAATTAGGAGGAAAAGACATCTCAAATGACCCCCAGCTCCCCTCAGCCTTCCCTCTCTCTCATTCCTCTCCCTCCGTCCAGCTTCTCTTCCCCTGACTGAACCAGCAAAGTTGTATTTACAGTAACTGGGGAGGGTCCACACTTTCACATCTGGGAGCTCCACTGAAGCATTTGGAGGTTAAGTGCCTTGCTCAAGGGTAACCTAATGGTGCTGAGGAGCATGTCTCATTACCGTCCACTCCTCAGTGCGGGGGTTTAGATTGGCAAGCTTCCAGGTCATGATTTGTTGACTATTAGACTCTTGAAGGCCATTTTCCTTCCACTACATATCCATCCTTCCCTCTCTTAATCCTGTTCCGCCCAGTTTCACTTCCCTGCAGCTATCTCTTTTTTTTCTATCTTTAAGCTGCACTTTTACTTTTTAGGAATTTATCTAATGTTGTTATCCAGACTGGCCCACAGTGAGTGAACATGTATAGATTAACCATCCTTCTCACTTTGATTGGATAAAATCCTTCACCGGCATCCCCCTGGACAGAAACTCACTTCTCCTTCCATTAAGGCTCCAAAAAACCCTTTTAGGCTGACTGTTAGGCCGCTGGTATCCCTGCTGTGATGCATTTTATAGTGTGCAGTGAGGATATTACGGGAGCACAGCGGTGTTGAATAATGGCAAAAAGCTGAAAACTAGAACAGATACAGGAGTTTACAGGCTTAACAGCACTGGAGCAACACTAGAACTAAAATCTAATGGCTAGATTCTTTGGTAACAGGCTACGTTTCAGTTTTTTATTTTTTACAAAAGCTTTTTTATTAAGGGTATTTTTTTTAATGCAATACCAAATTTTCTCATTTACAATAAAATTTCTAATTACACTTTGAAAATATTGTGTAAAGAGTCATAAAGTCGGCTGAGTCATGAATGTCCAGTTTGCTAACATCAGAACTTAATAGTGACATGGTCATACTACACTGGGTAGGACTTTGGCTAGGCTTGGGTGGTATGACAGTACTACTGTATACCAAGGTATTAAAAAATTTTAGTTTTCAGTTTTGTCAAAAAAATAGACGCTCATTTTTCTATTAAACTCATATGGGGAAGTTGTATCGAGGATTTATTATAAGTAGTGCATAACACGAGCCACCAGAGGTCAGTCTCCATTGGTGGAACAGGCAGCTGAGCTCACAAACAGGGCAGCTGCAAGTGGTGGGGATAACGTTTTTGGACTGTAAACAGCCGGCTGGCACCGTCAGAGAGAAACCGTGAGGAAAACAGCACATTTCACATCTAACTCAGTGACTGAAGAACTTATATCAACCAAACTAGAGTTGGTGAGTGTAAGAAGAGTTGACTAACAAACTAAAAGACTAACAAGACAAAGATTTTTTGGGGGGAGTTTTATTTTGTTGTTGTTGGATGAAGTGTGTTTTATGATGAGTTAACAGGGAAATTGGGCTATTTGTAATTTGATGAAAGAGAATTGAATTCAGAAGCATTTTTCTGTTTAATATGGGAGAAAAACATGTAAGCATATTACCCTCCTTGCCATTTTCTGTGTTCACTGGTTATTTATTAGACTGAAAAAGCCAAGAGAGCTCAGGGAACGTAGTGAACTCGCCGGTAAGAGATGGGGCTGTGTGGGGTGTGGAGGGCTAGGTGGCACCGCACACAAAATGCTGTCACATATCGTTTACGTCGGTAAAATTTCAGGAAGGTATCAAAGTATGAAAAAAATAAGTAAAAATGGGGCCCCAGTTGCTCACCTGGTAGAGCGGGCGCCCCATGTACAAAGGCTATGTCCTTGCTGTAGAGGCTGCAGGTGTGATTCCAACCTGCATGTCAGCCCCTCTCTCTCCCCCTTTCACGCTATCATTGTCTTGTAAATAAAGTAAAAAAAAGTCCTAAAAATACTTGTTGTATTTGCAAAAACCCTGGATATTGAATTAAGCAAGGGTGCATTTTGCAGTTTTATTTGTAAGAGTAAGATATATTATGTGGTCTTTCAGAAGTTCCAGTCTTGTGGAGTTAAGCAAGTTTTTTTGAAGCATAGCCTGTATATCATTTCTCTGCATTCTTATTCAAAGTAACATGATGTAAAATACACTAGGTTTCGCATCTTTGCAGCCTGACAGTGCTTCTTCAGTTCAGTTTCTATAAATGTTGAAACGTGGTCAAAAATCACCTCCTGCATTATGTAATACTCAGCATCTGAGGCCCTCCTAGTGGTGAAGGAAAAGGGGAAATAACTCTCGAGGCAGACGTTACTCTCATTTTTCTTCTTGGTCGCACCCCTCTCCTCTCATGCAAACCAATCAACTGTAACTTGAGCTGCTTTAATGGGGGAGAATGATGCTGCTTCATGAGTATCACTGGCAGTAAACCAGTGCTGGTTGGGGGCCTTGCACGCAACATACACTCACAGGCGTGCACACATAAAACATGCACACGCACGCACAAGCTACCAGAGCAGAAAGTGAAGATAACAGGATGAGGCTCAGTCTGGGTCAGTGTTATTAGACAGGAGACCAACAGCCATCAAGTCACTTAGCAAAGTAAACCTTCCTGATACACTGTGATGTGCACCGATGCACAAAAGCCCTCTAAACCAAACGCCTGCATTTTTCCGTCCGAACCAACGTGATTGTTGCTTTTCAAACCAGCAATTCATTGCCTTTCTAGTAAATGTATTCTACTCAGAGCTTCTTCTTAGTGTGTGTGTTGCATGTGCTGCAAGACCACAGTCTCTGCAAACTGTGGGGGGAAACAACCACAGACTGCACACACTCAAACCCACAGACTCCAGTCCACGATCCATCTATCTCACCACCCCTATCTTTGTTTTCTCTCCCCCCTACCGAGCACCTAGAGGGGTCACTAGGACTCCAATCCATCCATCTCCCCGCTCCCCTCATCCTCCACCAGCATCCTTTCATCCATCCATCTCCCTCCTTCACATGACCTCCCTAATACCTATCGTTCATCTGTCTTTGTCAGGCGCTCACCATCCGCACTTACTGCTCAATTAGAAACATTTTCCAAAAAGACGCGAAGCCAACCTCTTCGATTCAAGCTCCGTTCATCTCGGCAGGATCCAAGACTCTGGTAAAAACTATTATCCAGCCTGATACCTCTTGCCCTTACCTCCCACCCTCCTCAAGAGCAAACCTCCAACCCATGCCTATTTTCCCTTAATGCTAGTCCAGCTCCTTCCCTCTCCTCCTGTCTCCAAACCTCAGACCACAGGGCTTTAATAGGAGGGTTAAGAGGTAATTCCTATCACACTGCCATCATTTAATATCTAACCGAGGCTGACAGAGAGGAAGGTTACGAACCCAAACCAGAAACCCACCAGCAAACCTCCCCGTCTCCTCCTTCTTACTCTCCTGCTGTTATTCCATCTTTCAGTCTCTAACCTTTTTTCTGCCGTCATTCTACCTGAGTTTCCTCCTCTTCTGACTCTCTCTTTTACACGCTCTCTCATCTACATACCTGGCTATTTACATCACCGCCAGTTTCTTCATTCGCAGAAAAAAACAGCACGGATGGGATAAAATGCGCTGAAAAATGGACAAGAACGATGAGAAAAGTGGAAAAAAGAAAAAAAATAAAGGGCAGGAGGAAACTCCAGACACTGTAATTTAGATTGTGCTGATGGCAAAGTAGGGATATAAAGAACATGAGATTTATAATGTTAAGTTTGGAACACATTCACCCTTTCCACTCTCGCACTGAGTTGTCTGAGAGCTCTATAGGGATCCATATTCGACCGGCGATAAATAAGAGCTATCGAGACCAATTACGGGTTTTATAGAATAGTAATCCAGGCGGCGGAGGAAATAAGACTGTCACTCATGAAGAACAAGAGAAAGGAGTTGAAAGAAAAGATAAAGACAGTAAGAGTGTGCGTGATGGAGTATGTGTGATTGCATGTGTTTGCGTCCGTCAATGTGTGTGTTCACATGAGGGGTTTCTGACTGTGTGCGATCCTGGAAGCCACAGTTGACGTAAATGTCAATTTGCTTTCAGCCATAGCAGTCTACTTTTCTGTCTTCAGCAATACATCACGCATCGCCACAAAAATATGAAACACACATCTGTGCGGAGTTTTAAGTAGAGGTTTTACAGTTCGCACCCCACTGAGAAGATTTCATCTCTCTGCGGCTTTTCTGCCAACACAAGAGATCAGATTGAGAAAGCGCTGCAGAAAATACAATTTACTGTCATCATCATAAACCACCATTATTATTACTGTATTTGTTGTTTCGGTTCCTTTACTCTGTTTGGAAATTACAGTTCAGATGTCGAAACAATGATGATGTTTCTGAAAGACACTCTTTTGAAATTTACTGTTCCATACTCACCAATGGCACATAATTGGATCTCAGTCCTTTTAGATTTTGATATATTACAAAGTGTTATGACACAGCAGTGACCCTGGTTTGCAACTGGAAGAATCTGTAACTGTTGTAAACATATGCTACAAGCTTTTCAGATCTTTATTTTTAGGTTAAAGGCATTTAATTTCTGATGCTGAATAACTTTTCTGAGTATTATCTGAATGTTTGTGTGGCTAATTCTCTTTTCAATCTGTTAAAACTCCCAAAATTTCAATATTTTAAAAAATATAACAAGGCCATTCATAGAAGAATACACTTTTTCAACAAAGAAAGGTTACAGTAGCTTCCCAGGCGTTCTGCCTCATGGAAAACATTACAAAAGGGAGTGAGAGAAGTGAGAAGTTTAATGTCCCAGTGCTAGTATTCCCTATCCTAACACCTCACAACACACACACACACACACACACACACACACCACACACACGCACACGCACACGCACACACTACACAACACACAGACACACTGCCCACGACCCACACTGATATGCAAATACAGTATACTGACATGGTAAATGCACGCACACACTTAAATATACATGATATAGTGCAGATGAGTGCAGACACATACAAGCAAAAGCAGCCACACACACACACACACACACACACAGGGTCTACCTCTGGCTTTACTTGAAGGCAGCCCAATATAAGCAGCTATAAAGTTTAGAAGGTGTTTCAACCTTCAACCTAAGCTGACAGAGAGTCTCTGAGGATAAGACAAGTAGAAAACCTGAGTGGAAAGAAAGAGTGCGGACAGAAAGAGCACAGGGGAAGAAAAGGAGACAGGGTGGATGCACCGATGGGACTGAGACACACAAAGAAAGAGTGTGTGTGTGTGTGTGTGTGTGTGTGTGTGTGTGTGTGTGTGTGTGTGTGTGCGCGTCTGGGAATGTGAGATGAAATAGAGAGAAGGAGGGCAAGAGGGAGGCTTCTCTGCATCAGTATGTCCTGCTCTTACTCTCCCAATGCTCTGGGAAAACTCCATATTCCCGAATAAAAATTCCTCACAGGTCCAAGCAAAACATTCGCTCCAGGCACACTTTCACCTCTTAAAATCATGCGCACACACACATGCACACACTCTTTTTCACCTCTCCCCGGGAGCACAGAGCGGCACTGTGTCACCTGGCGCGGGACTTGAACCCTCAACCCCGGATAAAAGTTCTGACATTGCACCGTGGCTGTGTTTTCAAATGGATCACGTAACACATCAAAAGAGGAGAGGAAAGAGCAGAGGGAGAGTGACGGAGGGAGAGCCAGAGAGACAGAGATGGGAGATTTGAGGAAAGTAGGATGGAGAGGTGGAAAAACAAAAAAAAGGTGTACTCACAGTCGTCCTAGTTTGGGGTTGGACTGGAAGAGAAGCTCTGGGAGGAACTGGAGTTTGTTTCTGTTCAGACGACTGTGGAGAGAAAAAGAAAAAGAAAAAAATATTGTTAAATTAAAACAGCTTCACTTTTTAAAACTCAAGAAGAAAAAGCATGAATAGAAAAGGGCAAAAACACAAAACAAATAAATCATTTTGATTCATCTTTTAGTGTTGACTGAACTATCATCAACCAGGCGACTGGATCACCTTGAAGGTCAGCAGGTTCATGGTTCAAAGGTCAAACTCATGAGAAAGTCTGTCTGGTTTCCTGTGATCGTGACCAGCAGGTTATCATGCTGTGTTTTGTGTGTGTGACTCAGCTGCAGGTTATCGTGCAGTAAGCTCCCTAAAGCCAGTTATCACTCTCATCCCTGCATGTGTTTTGACCTCTGGGTGAAAGGAGGAACAAGATTGGGTTCCTGGCGTCTTCCAGGCATCTGTACTATGTTGAAAGATGTGTTCAGTTAAAATAAAAACACTCCTCCCTGGATAAGTCCCTTAGGTAAGACTGTTTTCAGTACATTTTCAACATATTTTGGAAAATATCTAAACCTGTTTTGTCACTTTTTTTTGTGAAACCCCTTCGTCAAGTACAAACAATTTAACAGCAATGAGCGAACAGAGACCAAGAACAGCTGAGATATCAAGTGTTGTCTTTGGAGGTGTCGGGTAACAATAAAAAGTGGGCGTTTCAATAATGCTGGGGTTAAGTTGAGGTACAAAAAACACTGGGTTATGTTTAGGAAAGATCATGATTTGTCTTAAAATATACACACAATCACTGCTGGAATTGCCTTGATGTGTCACTAAAAAACACAGCAGACATGTCAGATAGGTCAGACCACATACTTTTTTCTTCTTTATGTACAGTTCAGTTCAGTTCAGTTAAAAATGACAACAGAAATAAATAAGTGTGCTGATTTCACATATCTCGAAATTCAAAAAAACAACTGCAAGTTCTCTACCCGAAAGTGATCGCGGTTTGATCTCCATAATCAATTAGGGAGTTACAAAATAGCCACAGTCACAATATTAAAAAAATAAAACATATTAACAATTGGCCTTATTTATCTTGATAGGACACAAAATGCACAAAACTTAAAGTGTTTTGCCCAAGAATTCATTTTACAGCGATTAATATTTCTCATTAATAAAACTGAAAGCTTACTCATCCTGTATATTCCATTAATGTTGGTCAAGACAACACGTCTGAGAGGTTTTGTGCTCATGAATCCAAGCTTTCCAATAAATAGTGTCATCTTAAAATACAGCGAATCTCTTATCATAGAAAAAAAAGCCTCTTTCAAAGATTACGATGGGTTATTTAATACATGTGTAAAAGGTGCATGTGAGAAAAGTGACAATTGACTCTGCAAAGACACTTTTAAGACCATGTAATTCTTAAAAAGCCTAGCAACTAATAGTAATGACCAATCAGGAGAGCCCAAACATGTTGTGCAAAAACTCATCATCTAGCGTGGTGCGGTCACATGAGCCATAAGAATACCAGAATGAATGCAAAGGCAATACATCGTCGTGTTTATACTCCCCCATGTGCACATAACAAAAACTAAAAGCAACAGAGGGTTTGGCTGGCTTTCATTAACTACCAGATGGATAGCAGGAAATTATTACAAAAAAAACAAGATAAAACAATTGATAATTAAAACCCTATGGATGTAGCGTTTTCCAGTCCAATAGCTTTCATTCAGCATCACCTCCTCTGTTTTTTTTTCTTTTTTAATCTTGGTAATATTTCAGAAGTTCCAAGAAACCTTTTGGAGCATTTTTTTTCCTGTAATATGAGACCATTTCTCATTTATTATGAGATAAAACGGCCCAGTGCCTTCTTATATTTTACATGAAAAACACCAAACCAGTTTGTTGTTGTTGACCTGAGCATTAAAGGCAGAGGAGGATGGAGAGAGTGACAGAATGGTGCTGACCAATGGGCAGACCTGTGTGCGAGGGTGAAGTGAGAGATAGAGTGCTTAAGGGTGAAAGATGTGTCTACGTGTGTGTGCGGGAGGAGGGTGGGTGCGGCTGCAGCAGAGACAGATGAGGACAGCGTGAGGAGAGGGAGTGAAAGTGTTATCAAGCTACCAAAGCATTTGTCTGAGAAACGAGGCGTGGAAGGGAAAAAGAGAAGAAAAGGAGGGTGGAGGGGGGTCACAGGGTCACAAAGTAGAATCTGTGCTGGAGAAGACACAGACACCAACCTTTTAACCCCTGTGATAATGATAATAAGACCCTGACTTTCACTCCTGTGTGCACCAATGGAAAGATCGCCGCGGTCCAAAAAGAGACATCCACCATTTGAAATAATTGACCCCTGCTCCCTGAAAATAACTGCTGGTACGAAAGCAAAGCGTACGATCGGCTTCTATTACAGTTATGAGTCATTTTAAGATGTTCGCTCGCAAAACAGTTATGGTTTTTTATGAGAAGAATCCTTTGTGTATTCTCAAATAATAATGACGACTTTCTTCTGCTTGGAAGCTTTGAAACATTACCAAACCACAAGTCCATGGGCACTATATTTTTAAATTTTGGAAAATTATCCCTATTAGTCAGAATCACAGTAAAGTCCAGCAGAAATGGTTTGGAGACTGAAGGGGACTAATCTCACTGGACCAGTGCCTCAAAATTCAGAAGTTTGATATATTTTTATAAGAAAAACAAAATAGAACGCACATCTTGAAAGATCTCCTTTTCTTTCTACAAAATATTCAATAATTAAAACCTTACACTGGATTAATAACAGCTACATTTTGCCATTTTAGACCAACTCTGAGTCCTTGGTTGTTTCTTTTACACAACCACGAAGTGAAATGACCGTATCCATGACTTTATAATTCATGTGTTGACATACATGAATGTCCACGCCCGAGGAGACGACTATCTACGATCCATGTTTTTCACATTGACGCCATAAATCACACAGTCTCAGCACCACGACCTCTCACCCCTCAACTTTCACCCTGACAGCCACAACATCAGAGACCCTGTCAGCTAAGCATTTTAAAAAGCATTTCACTATCACTAAAGTTTGAAAAGAAGATCCCACACACTGCTTTTTTGCTCAGCATCAGAATTTATTGAGAGTATTAACATTTCTGTCCCTCTGGACGTTCATCAAGAGTAGAGAGTCACACTTTTGACAAAGGCCCAGACTGAAACATTAGTATTATCAATCAATTGCGATGCTGTGCAAAAGCAGTGTGTGGGATCTTCTTAACATGCGTCAAGTGATATTTTCCAACACATCTGCATCCGAGATAGATGTGCAGATATCTCCCCTTAACCCTTTGAAACGTGCAGCAACATCATTTTACTTGTGCTGCCTTTTAAGAGTATTTAGACCTTTGAATCCTAAGAAAATTGATGCAATTTCTTTCAAAAACATTAGAAAAAGGCAATGAGCAACTTGGTAACAAATGTTTCACAAACTGGGAGAAAGAGAGAATTCTTTTTAAAAGCCAGAGAAAAACTATACTTCTTGCTTTAAGCAAAGTAAAAAAAAATGTCATACAAACACTAATTGATGTTTACAGTAAGTGTATTAATCTGCAACTTAAGTTATAAATGCATTGCACAACCCCTTAAACCAGGGGTGCTGAAAGTTTGGTGACTAAGTGCAAATTTAGGGAATGAGCATGTGATTGAGGGCCGCATCTTACTTCCACATTTAACTGCAGTTGCGCACCAAAATTGCTAACACTCTTACTAGTTGGATAACAACCTGCAGCATCCAACTACAAGATTACATTCTCAACCTGGCAGACACTTGTTTAATGCAGTATCCGAGTTGTGTATTAAATCAGGGGTCCAACACATTTCCAATAACTTTTCCATTACTTTTCAAGGAGCCATAATTATTTTTTCCCTTACCAAACTCTCTGCCCGTCTTTTAAACATATCATATTCTAACTGTATTCACACATAATTTGAGCCTGCTGGAGTATTCAACACGGACAGACAGAGCGTTGAGAGAAAGTGAAGAGACGTACATGATGGTTGAACAAAACGTCACACATCTACATAATAGATCACTGATTTTTACCACCTTCATGACTTTTCCAGGCCTGAAAATGTGAGATTCCATGACTTTCCCAAATTTCCATGACCCTGAGAACCTTGTTAGATGTATTTAATGAAAGTGAAATGGGAATGGACAGCAGATGATTCAGATATGATGTGCATTTCACGTCATGTTCCAGGTCCACACGATGTTTTTGAAGGCCGCCATTGGCCCCCGGGCCACACTCTTAGCAACTATGCCTTAGACACATGAAAAGTCATCTCTTGTGGGAGTTTTGACACACAGCTATGTTGTGTCGTAACCTCTATCCCCCTCACCCCTCACCTCTGACCCCTCCTGACACACTGTGTTAAAGAGCCTTTTAACATTAACGCAGCCCATCACCTCTCACTTTCACCATCAGATGTTTGATCTCCATTTAGAGACAAGATACACATGTTGCTGCCACTCAATGCTTGCTGTCACCTGAACTGCATTAAGTGCCTTTGTCTCTCTGTATGTCTCTGTCATGAGCTTGTGACAAAATCTCCCTGTTAGTCTTGTGCTTGTGAAATAAAAACTCCTTTTGGAAGTGGACCAAACTCAACACTTTCTGCAGTGTGTCTTCAAGTTACTGTCACTGTGATATTGCGGGAGTACATTGTGGAAATACAGTGGCAGATTAACCAGCCTGCTGTGCTCAAATAGCTAAGAAAATCGACATTATCACATCAGTGAAGAAATTCTCAGCTCCTGTCCAAGCCCAGCAATGTGAATTCAACACTGTGAAGACAGCCAGCTGCTAAGTTTAGAAATGACCTCCAAAGTGGCAGCTAGAGGGTTTTTAGTTACCTTACAGCTATAAAAAATACAGTTTTAGGATATAATGTCTAACAATACACAATGTATTACTATATTTTAATTTCATGCCAAAGTGTCATAAACAATCTATACAGCAGGGAGGTAACAGCATGTCCTCCTGCAGAGCTTTCTGTCTGTCCTCCCTCCAGCACAGAGTCATAAACATGCAGGTGTGTGTGCGGGAAGTGTTGTGTTGTGCACTGACACCTTGATTCTGTTGACTTGAGCCTTGGTGTGAGCTGATGACACACACACACACACACACACACACACACACAGACCGAGGCACTATCTATGAGAGATTCCAAGGTTGTGTGTGAAGTGGATGGACTTGGGTATCATCCAGGTACACTCTCTCTGTGTGTATGTGCTTTAGAGAATGGACTACAGGAAGTCAGAGGTGTGCATGTTTGGGGAAAAGGAAAATCAGCAGCCATAAGACAAATATTTGCATGTGTGTGAAGTCTTGTTTGCCGGCGTGCATGCATATATATTTTGGGATACTTATATGTGAGCATCTTTGTGGCCTGGTGGGTTTTTACATGCCTAAAATATCTTAAGTTTGCATTAGCATTTTCTCGCTCTCACACAACAGGTAGCAGAATAAGACGGAGTACTTACAGTCTCTCCAGCAGTCTGAGGTCCTGGAAGGCTCCTCTCTCAACAACGCTGATTTGGTTGTCCTCCAGATGACTACAGGGAAGGACAGAAAGACAAAGGGCAAAGTTTTAGTTGCTAACAACAAATCCACAGTTCAGAAGTAATAAAAGCAGAAATGTTGCATGACGTAGCAGTGAGGGGAAATAATGGTGAATGGAGTAAATAAGACTTATCAGTAACATTAGCAGTATTATTAATAGTTAAAATAAGTTTAATTTAAATATCAAATTTAGGTACAATCATAGCTGGGAAAGCCTATCCACAGCCAGCTTTCCAGGCTGACCTAAGAGTTCAAACCAAAGGAAAAAACACACCAGTTTAATCTCATTTTCTGGACAGTGCAAACATCAGCTGCTTGCCAGAGAGAAATAGAGAGATTTCAAACATCGGGAGAGACATTTGCACTTTTTAGAAATTGGTTGTATAAACAAGGAATCAGTGCACTGAACAAATGAATCTGGCACCCAGCAAAAGTTTGAAAAGTTTAAGACACGCAGCATTTCACAAATGTCACGATCTAGTGAGCCAAAACAAACAATTAACAACCCATCCCTCTTCCACCCCTCAGTGGATATCTTCTCCATTTCTTTCCAGTGCTGCTCCCAATGTAATGCATATTCCTCTTTTCTCTTCCCTGCTCTGTGTGTTGTCATGTTTTGGGGGCCATCTAAGGTTTTCCAGATGGGACAGAGTAAAGGAGAGAGAACATCTCCACAGATATGTGTGTTTATATTTTCTGTCTGAGGATGTTAAGAGTGACATCTCCTGAGAGAGGGGAGGGGACAGAGGAGATCAGAGTGGAAAAAGTGGGTGATGTGAGAGGAAGAAGAAGAGAGCAGGGAAGAAGTTAAAGGAGAGGAGAGAAAGGAGGAGGCAGTGAGTTAGGAAGCAGACCCTAGATTGATTGAGTGAGAGAGATATAATATAGATAGAACGCCAAAGACTAAAGAAGCTGTATCAAAAGAGACGATGCCGGACCCGCCATGTGGACTTTGAATTGTTTTGGCAGGACCTTCCTTTAAATATTCTTTCAAAGAAAATGTTTAGACATGCAGCTGTATTACAGCCATCAATCTGTGGTCTGTCAGGCCGGCTCTCTCAACAAACACGCATGTAAACACACACACACACACTCAGACGATCAGTTGGACAGAGGCATGCACTTGACTGAATGATAACAGACCCACAGACAATCAATCATGCATCCATGGACATTCACATTCATAAAGAAACTTGTATATGCACACATTCATAAATGCATGCTTATTCACTCTATTCTTATTTAATGATAGGGCTCCTTATATATTACAAAATTACTTTAAAATGAACCACACACTATAAAAAACCCCAAACATTGGATGAAAAATTGTTTAAGAAAAATGAAAATGTTGTATACACCTAGCATGCTTAAAGCAGTTTATACACAGAAACACATTACACATGCTACAGAAAAAATGAGAGTTGGAAAAAGAAGTCTAAACTCTTAAACACACTAACAGGTGCAAATACATATACTGTACAGAAGATACTACAGAGTATGCCTTTGTTTGTGCCCGTGCTGTGGCTGCACTGATACTGTACCCCCTGCTTGCCCTGTATGTGGTCTTGGTCCCGGTTGCGCCGATGCCGTGATCATGCTTTTGGACACCTCCACTATCAATATACGCATGAGACTCGTATCAGCACCCACAATATCATCATAGAGTGCATTTAGTAATTTCACACCTATCGTTATTGTAATATGACGTGTCTGTTTCCATTATTGCTGTGCATCTCTTCCCCTCTCTCTTTCTCTTTCCTTTTTGCAATGATTGTATTTCATTTGTTATTTACAACATCTATTGCACGTCTGTCCATCCTGGAAGAGGGATCCCTCATCATCCTCTGCTGCTCTTCCTGAGGTTTCTTCCTCTTTTTTTCCCCCTGTTACAGGGGTTCTTTTTCGGGAGTTTTTCCTCAGGTGATGTGAGGGTCTAAGAGCAGAGGGATGTCATACGCTGTAAAGCCCTCTGAGGCAAACAATGTTCTGTGATAATGGGATATATAAATAAAATTGACTTGACTTGACAGATTCAAGATCCACATACAAAAACATACATACGAAGGTACATACAGACAAAGGTTGGGTAATAAATCAAAAGAGAAAACATAGCAAGCTTATGAAAACACATAGGCAATCAGAAAAGCCAACACACCAGCAATTATTATAACTGAAATCCACTTTCCCTAAAAATCCCAAACCTTTTTCCCTGCCTGTATTTAGAAGCTATATTGACACAGGGAAATTTGTTTTTTTTTTTTTATTTATTCAATCTGCTATGAGGGACTCTGAACCTCCTACCAGAGGGCCGTAACTGGTACTCATTGGATGGTCATTAACTGTCCTCTTGGCGTTCCTTACTATAGCCTGTAGATTGCAAGGACATGTGCTATTTGACCTCTGATCCTCCATACAGATGCACAGCTATACATTCCCAGCACTAATGAACAATGTCAGATATAGGGCTAGGCTAAAAGTGTGGAAAATTATATTGTGATTTTTTTTTGGTTACATCTTGATATTTTTAAATCTTATCAAAAGCACTTCATTAATGCTAAAATTGGGAGACAGAGGCAAACATTACTAAATTTCTTTTACCAAATTTCCTCTTAACAATATTGTAGGATTGACAACTGGTACTTTGAAAAAAATATTACCACAATTCAATTTTTGATCAATAATCATTGGCAATGTATATATAATGACTACGTGGGTAAAGGCAAGTATTAGAACTGTCTAAAGAGTTGAGAAAAGTATATCACTTTACTGTAATGCAACCTTTAAAAATCTGGTTAAAAAACACCATTTATTCCATATCACGATATAACAATGTCCAGTATCTACGGCGATATATAGTCTCATATCTCGATACGATATAATACCTTTATATTGCCCAGCCCTAGTCAGATATACAGTATATGAAACCATGTAGAGAGTAGACACAGGTAGAGTTATGCACTTGCAGCATACTCATATAAAGATATGTACGGTCCTAAGTACAGTCCAGCCAGCATAAATCCAGCGTGTTTATTCTAGTCCCTTGACTTCTCCATCCTAATAGAAAAAACATATCTCATAAACTTTAGAATAAGCTAAATCAAGACATAACTTTGAGTAACTATCAGAGTTTATTTGTCCAAACGAGGGATCAACCGCACGCTGATTTATTGAATGAAGTTTAGAAAGGCAAGGGGGATCTCAAGCCAAACACATGGTGTGGGGAGTCGATGCTGGCATATTGTTGGGATGAGGTACTGTTTTTATATTGGTCTGTATCAGGCATTAGTCATCGACACAGAGATGGAGAAGGGCAGAGAAAAGAGAGAAAACGTATTGATTTCATGTGTGTGGGGCCTGGTGTGTCTAATAACTCTTTCATTCAACCATATTAGAGAGTCTTAGCAACCATTACAAAGAGCACAATGATGTCACGCTACCTTGTGGCAAACATGGAGTGCTTGGCGTCTGAAGGAAATAAGGAAATACTTCAGGGGATATTAACTTCACTTGTTGTTTACACACAACGGGTGAAACCACATTAACTTTCTCCAGCCAAGTGTTCAAAATCAAGCACGAGTTTTCACCTACATCTAAATTTGTTTGGAATTACTCAATTTCGCCACAGTCTGGAAGAAATCTTGTGATGTACGGCTGCCAAAGATATTACGCTAAGTGTTGCGCATGCAGTGTGCACGCCGAGACAAGCTGTGATTACAGCGAGACGGTCTGACAGAGTAAAGAATATTCAGACTGCTGGATTGGATTACATGTTTTTAAATGAACACAATATGTTAAATGTTTAATCGGACTACAGCAGGCTGTCTGATTTAGGTGCCTTAATGACGTCATATAATAAGTTTGAAAATTTAAAATACCAGCAAACGTCCAAAAGTCCAATAAAGATATTTGTAATTTTTGGACTCTTTCATCATTGAGGTGTTACTGTACAACCAGATCATTTAGCAGCTGAAAATACACCAAATACACTGAAGTTTAGATTGGTTGAGGCGTTTAACAGAAGTCCGACTATATGTAATGGGAGTCATGTATTTTCACACGACTAATTATCAGTAATTACTGGCCTGTATGTAAACAAGGGCATTGAGGAATACTTCTTTGCAGCTATTAGTTTTCCCTGGGAAGAATGTAAGGAGCCTTTAACTACATGCAAACTTTTCCCATGAGATGTATGTAAGTGACCAAGAATCCCACAACGAGTGTGTGTGTGTGTGTGTGTGTGTGTGTGTGTGTGTGTGTGTGTGTGTGTAAGGAGTGAGAGGGAGATATGAAGGTCTGGTAAGTAACAGTAATACCTACAGATAAGAAAAAAGGCCACACCAGGCTGTGACCATGTATGCTTTTGTTCATCCTTCAGTATCATTTGCAACAATGTGTGTGTGTGTGTGTGTGTGTGTGTGTGTGTGTGTGTGTACGTACTTTCTCAGACTATCTTCCCTTTCCCAAGCCATCTCCTCCCCATTTCTTTAAGAGATTTAGAGTGGGGAAATGTCACAGCAGTTTATCACCAACCACATGAAACAAGCTGCTGGCCCACCACACGCAAACACACACACTCTCTCACTCACACACAGACGCAGAACCTCTTCTCCTCGGTCCTTCTCACCCTATTTCTAGTGCACAAGATGCACTCAAATAAAACTTTTTGGTTTTGCTAAAACACGTACACATGTAATAAAAACCGGACACATTCACTGACGTTCCAAACTCCACCACGGTCCTCATAAGTACAGCTATAGTTAAACAAATGGACTCATGAATGCAAACACACACATGCATCAACTTATTTCCACTCTGTGTAGTTTGTCCTGGGAGTGTATTTTTATCTACCGTGCTGGTTAAAACAGAGTGAGGAGGGAAGCTGCATGCAGCCAACGGTGATTATAGTTATTATAGGCCTCAAACACACGCGCACACACACACATACTGTACACAAACACACACACACACACACACACACACAAACACACATTTGAGCCACTTGAGGCAGAAGAGTGAGAGAGCCCTTAACGTCAATTAGGACAACTGAGAGGAGACGAGGAGTCACACTCTGCTGAGTGCAGCCGTTTAGATATGAAGAGTTAGACAAGCACGAGTAACATCAGCAATGACTTTAACATGCTGATAAGATGAGACACTGTTGCAAAGGCAAAAGACAAAAAATAAAAAAGTTATTTAAAAAAAAGAAATGTCAATTTGTCATCATCTTTGAAAGTCATTTTGCCTTGAAATGGAAAAGTGGTCAGGCTGGATCAGCTGTTTTAGGCCCTTTTTGGGTCCCCAGAACAAACACAGTGTCAGAATGATCAGTTATGACACTTAACATTTGTTCAGTCTGGGCGTGCATCATGCTTTAAGAGAGGGTGTCTTCATGACCAATGTGTAGAGGAGAAACAATTACTGTACAGTCAACAAAAAACCTCTTAGTGTAGTGTAGTCGCATAGTGTTAAGATAGACTTGAAAAATGTGTCTATGTGCGTTCTGTTCTTTTGCTGGGGTCTGGACCATTGAGTCTATCCACTCTACCAAAGTGTTTGATTCGTCTGGCATTGTGACTTGAAATAACTGTTTCACAGTTAAAAAAACAATTGATCCAATGAGAGCAGTAAGGGGGAGTAATGATTAGCCAATCAGTGCCACAAGTGGGACTAATACCGATGTCAAACCGTGTGCCAGAACCAATGGTGACCTCTCTAAGACGAGACAGACGCTGCTGTTGGGGCTGTTCTAAAGCGACATGTCTTCCAGCACTGCCCAACATCATGGCTTATTTTTATTTTATTCTGATCCAGTACTAAAACTACAGATCAGTCTGGACTCAAAATGACATTAGATTCAGGCGGAAACTTTGGTCTCAAGTGATTGGTAAGGAAAATCAAATCCCCCTCCACAAAATCAGTTAGGGTGGACGACATGTCGAACTAAAGATGGTGTGAAGAGTATAAATTCTGTCTGATATCAGGCAATCTGTTCTCAGCACTTGTTTAAAGTCTGTATGGAGGTGAAAACTGATATCATTTTTAGAGAGATGGAACGTGAACAAGACTTTTGTAGTTCAATTACAAGTGCACAACTTTACAGAAAACCCTTCTGTGCATCTTAAAAAAATCTCGAATCTTTATTTTTAAAGACATTCCGGTATCTTGGGATGTCCCAATATTACTTAACTCCCTAAATTCCCTAACTAGTACTCAGAGAGATGGGTCACAATATTGAATTCAGAGTTTTCTTTTGCTGTTTCATCTGAACAATGACTCACACTTTCTTGCAAACAATTCAGAAACTGTAACTTTTTGTCAGCAGTCTCATCTCTGCACCATCATATCCGCACCAGTTTAACATCTTGTTGCTTGTTTTATAAATGAGAGTCTTGCTGCTTGTTACTGGCATGTCAGCTCACCATTACTCTATTATTTAACCTCGTAAATATTCAGTAATTACGGAATTCAACTCCTTGGATAGGACACTTGCATTCTCTCCTGCTCTGAAATCCCTCATTAGGATGGGAAACTTTATTTTATAGAGACTTGTTTCCCCTATAGCCATATACAGGCCTATTAGGTAAATATAGCATTTACCTAATTGCTCCAGCATGGAGGGTTTTTGTTAATGGGATAGCTTGTAAAGAAACAAATACAGAGTCACAATGAGGAAAAAGAAAGAGGTCATAATAGACCTGCTTGTTAATGGTAGATTTAACATCAAGTCCTCTAAATGAGTAAACGGGTCGTTTGATAGCATGTCTCATAGGAGCGTTTTCTGATCTGCCAATTGTGTGGTTGAGCTATGACTACGTTTACACAACGAAAGCTAATAGGCTGAGCTGAGGGAAACATCAACATCATGGTTAAAAGAAACTTATACTGGCTGTTGGAGATGGGATGCAAAGTCGCAAGCTTTTTATACCCAAGCATGAACATGGACTTACATTTTTATGCCTCCACGCTGGCGACAGCTGTGGCCAGTGGCATTATGTTCTCCATCTGTCTGTCCCATTCTTGTGAACATATCTCAAGAATGCACTGAGGGAAGTTCTTCGAATTTGGCGCAAACATCCACTTGAACTCAAGGATGAACTGATTAAAATTTGGTGGTCAAAGGTCACAGGTCAATGTCCCTGTGACCTCTCATCCATCCCATTCTCAGGAACAGGATGTCTCCTGAATGCCTGGAGGGAAGTTCTTCCATTTTGCACAAATCTCCACTTGGACTCAAGAATGAACTGATTTGAATTGGGTGGTCAAAGGTCAGTATGGCTTCACAAAACTGTTTTTTGGCCATAACTCAAGAATTTATATGCTAATTGTGAGAAACTTTGAATTAATGGAATTTTATATCCAATGGTCAACTTCGCTGTGACATCACAATGTTGTTACTTAACACCGTAACTCAGGAACCAAAGGGGAGACATTTGGGAATTGGTGGCACTAATCCTGAAACTATGCTAACTGGATGGATCTTCTGTGCTGCCGGGTTGAAGATGTGTGTGAGGTATCCACATTTTGCAGCGTGATCCAAGCATATTTATCCAGCCGCATCCTCTGTACTTCCCAAGCACATGTATTTTCACTAGAAATGTTATATTCAAAGTATTTCCACATAAACAGGGCAGGAGCATGACTAGTCCGTGCATAAGACAGACATTATGATTTTAGCAAAAATGCATGTGTTTCTCAAGTATTGAACATATGACTGGATAAATGAGAGTCGGATTATACTGTACAAGTTGTATCAGAATTTGTAAATGGATGTTTTCATATAGTTAAACATGCGGGCTTATGACTTAAATTCATCAATGTTTGTCTTTTTTGGATTCTTCGACAAGGAGCGGTAAGTTTTCAGTGAGGGACTGATAAACAAGGATCATTCGGCGGGGTAAAGTGTTCTTTTAACAACTCGTGAGTCATGTCAGCAGCACTAAACAGTTTATCACAAAAAGGTGTTGACGGAAAAAAAGAAAGAAACAAACTTACAGAATCCTGAGGTTCTTGAGGCCAGAGAAGTCCACTTTGGTGATTCTGGTGATGTTGTTTCTGTTCAAATCCCTACAGAGAGAAACACAAAGGTTACAAATCTGACTTAACAAATCTAATCACTGATAAAATTGAGTTTTATGAACTTAATATAAGACAGTGTACATCTTGAAAGCGTATGACTTCACCATATAAAATTCCTAACAACCAAATGAGCACCAGAGAGGAACAACTGAGTTCATGTGTGACTGCGTTTGTGTCTGTGTGTGTTCTCACTCAGTCAGATTAGTGAATGTGGCAGTAGGACGGAGCGTGAGAATACCCCACAGCATATTAGCCCACACACACACACACACACACACACACACACACACACTCACATACATGCACAAACATACAAACACAAACAAACAGAAACCAAAACACACAAACACTCCTACCGTACAGGCACCAGGAAAATTATGCACACACTCACTTACGCGTCTGCACACAAACTGGGCTCCTGCTGCTCCAACTTATTGAGAAATTTTCCAGCAAAAAAAAAAAAAGACGGGGGATGAAATTATTTTCTCTTTCCATCATCAGAGTTTAAAAGCTTATCGTGTTTCCTGGCTGTCATTCAATCTGTTTTAACTATGGGTGCACGATGTATGCACAGTGCAATATGAACTGACCGCCTGAGTGTGTGTGTATAGACTGGTTCCCTTTATACGGGTATGCTGTTTATTGAAACGCTGTCGTACTGGGGGAATTAGGGCGAGGAAAAAAAACACACACACACAAGAGAGCACAGACAAACAACATACACAATTTTCTCTCCTATTTCACACACACACACGACTCTTTCCCTCACTTTTTAAGCTTTCACTTGCCCTCAGAGACACACACACTCGCACACATGCACATAAACAGTCTGGTTTTGCCATGGCGGCCGCGTGTGTGTTTTTCATAATACACCTAAACATTTATAAATCTGATTTAAGACCATATTAGGTTTCAAAAGGCTTCTCCAAACTGCCATGGCAAGGATCACTAATAAGAGCCATACCCCGGCCTCAGAAAGGGAGGGCCGGTGTGAGCAAGGGCAGCACGTCCTAAAGCCCAACATGGGGTCCAGGAGTCCACCAGGGGTCCTTGAAAGGGCCCCGGGGGTAATGAAAAGTCTCAACATCACATCTGATGCAATGGGAGGTCATACAGAAAGACTGCTGATCAAAGATTCCCACCCACTACGATACACACAGTGATATCAATCACAAGCAACAAAAATTTAGTTCTCAGGATGAGGCCCCAGTCAAGAAGGGTTTCTACTGGAGGATTCTTCATATGAGAAGAGTTTGTTTAAAGCCCAGCAAAAATTGACAAACAGAAGTTAGTGTCCAGCTCATAACATTGCAGACCTTGAGATATTTCCCTCACAAGTAGGTGGAAACCAAAATAGAGCTAAAAGGAGTATAAGTCCCTTACCAAACATATACAGATCTTTTTGAAAACTGACATTTTCCTCTACATTTTGGCCTCTCATCAATGAGTTTTAGACGCCCTAAACAGAAATTTGTGAAAATGCCCACTGAGGTGCAGATTTTTCAAAGTTTATCGATATGTAAGGTGGAGCATTTGGAAAACAACCATCTCTTAAATTCCCACTTACCCATTGTTGACTAACTTATACTTGAATACACTTAAACTTTTGCATGTCCAGAGCATCACTCGCATCTCTGAGTGAGCTCTTTGATCCTTATCAAAGGGGAATCAAAGATGATGATATCTCCAGTGGGTGAGTATACTGAAAGTATACTGACTGGAAACATCACAAACTGGCATGATTTGTGCATGGCCCAGAAGGAAAGCTCTACAATGAATGATTAAAACTGCCCAGAATATCACTGGTAACCATCTAGAGAGCATCAGTGACATCAGTAAAGTGAGATTTCTGCACAGAGCCCAAAGGATACTGAAAGACAGCACTGACCCCATGTTCCTAACTCTGTCCACCCTGTTGCCATCTGGCAAACGAGACCCTTAAACTCCTCCTTTAATTCCAAAAGATGCAGCAGGATCAAGGACAAATGTTGCTGACAAGACAACCAACACCAACAAATGTTTGGACTCATTTTTAGTGTTCTAGTGTGAATGGAGATATTCTGTAAAAAAGAGTGCCTTGTGGACAGAATATTCTGTTTTTAAACACAAGGAGAAAATATCATTTTCAAAAACGTCTGTATATGTGTAGACAAGGCCGAAAAGTTGGACTCAATTTTGCCAGGGGCTAAACAGATGCTAATATTGACTCTGTCAGCTTATGTATGAATAGGCAACTTTTTTGCTCTCATATTCACAACTGTATAAGATGATGATATGTCAACATTGTGCTTCCACTTTTTGTGCTGCCCCAAAGTATTTAGTAAAGAGAACATTTTATTTTAATTTATATTTGTCCCAATGTATTTTAATTCAACCATTTTTCCTGTCTTCATGTAGTTTTTACAATAAAAAACAAACAAACCTTTAAATTAAGTTTTACAATCTGTGGGGAAGCCCTTGTGGCCTGGGATTTAACGTGTTGACCATGTAATCTAAACCATCCCTTCATTTCCTGCCAATCTAAATAAAGGCTTTTTTTAATGAAATAAAACGGTTTTGCAACCTGTGAATGGACTGACAGATTCAGAAATGACTGAAACATAAACAGTAAAAATAATGTTGCTGGTGTAACGATGCTGCATTCCTTATAATCATAGATAAACCCACATCATCAAATGATTCAAGCACTTGGAAGCAGCCAAGACATGAAAAAATAGAAACCAGAGAGAAAATGCATGCTGATTTTTGAGTTTCATCCATCTTGCCAGTGCATTCAAGACACCAGATAAGTTTCTGACAGCGAGCCATTTCCCCATCATCCAGACTGGATGCTGCTGGTTCTTGTCACAGGCTTTCAGTATGTGTGTAATTGCCAGATTTTTGGAAAGCGAGGCAGCTTGATAAGCCTTCTTGGACGCGATGAAAAACTCAATACAGCATTGATTTATCATTTTCAACTTGAGGGAAGAGCAGCTTCCATGATGAAAGATGCTATTTTTTTTGCCATGTTGATTTGTAATTTCAAGTATCCCCTCACTTCTGAGTGACTGGGAGGCAGCATCCAACCCAAAAGCGTCTGCTCCCCCTGTCTCCACCTCCATCCATCTTCTCCTCCCTGTCTTACCCCTCTGCTATCTGTTGTTCCTTATCTTTTCACGTTCTTTGCGTTTTTTCCTTCCCTTCATCTGTGTTACATCTCTCCTTCCCCAGTCACTGCTCTTTAATGTCAATCTGTCAGTCCTTCACAGCCAGCTTTACCCCTGTGTTCCCAGCCTTTCTCTCCACTTTTTTCTTTTTCTCTCTAATCTCCCTCTTGTACAGTGTCTCTCTTTCTCAATCTCTCATGTTTTATCTTTTGCTGTTTCACAGTTGACTAAACACTTTTTCTTCGCCTTCCTCTGTTTTTCTCCGTCCCTCTAATCTCTCGTCTTTTATCTCAATCTTCTACTCTTTCACTATAGTTGGCTACATTTCCCTACCCTTCTCTTTTTTTCTCTTGCCTTTCCCCTAATCTCTCCATCCTTATCTCCATCTTTCTCTTGTTCACAGTGGAAACTTCTGCTCTCACCAGGGAAACCGCTCTCGACTCAAACAAACAGTGAGGACAGAGGGCCAGGTGGAGAGCTATGGCATCACTCTATCTAACGTCACCACCCAGCAACTGAGAAAGTCAAGACCACTGCCAGAGCAAAACGAGATGTGGTGTGAAATTAAATGATTAAATTGTCAAATAAGGGAACACTAAATCACAGTGATGTATTGAGAAATAAAAACGAGTTATTAAGTATGTAGCCCAGTCATCAGAAGAAAATGTTGGTGTTTTACATTTCTGTAAACCACAGATGCATTACATTTTTACCTTTCATACCCATCACATCAACATTTCATAAGTGATGCAATTACATGTATAAGAGCTGATTTTGTCATCAGTAGGTGGAGGGGACAGAGAATGACTGCCAAGCTGTTCAAGACCATCAAACAACAAAATCAGTTGTGTTCTTAGTGAGACATTGTCTGCATTTCCAGCAGTAATATTACCACCAAAAGCAAGTAGTGAAGGCCAAAACATGATCTTTCCCTGACCATAACCAAGTGTTTTTTGTGCCTAAACATGACCACACATCCACCAAAGCGTTATGGAAATAAATTGGTGAGTATGGAGTATTACATTGATATCATTCTTTATAGAGTAGCAGCTGTAACATCTGTCATTATCAAATAAGCATATTTTCTACCTACTAACATGTGCATTATGGGATTTGTTTATTTGCCAATGCTACTACAGTATACAGTGAACAGAACTTTATATGCTATTTTCATGTTTGGTCCAATATGTAAATGAAGGATTTAACAGCCAAAATGTCATATTTTAAAATAAAATTACCAATTTGAATTTGTTTCCACCTTATAGTATTCATATATTTTATTTATCTTTAAATATAGAATTTCTGTTGCTGTTGACTATTTTACAACATAAACAGTACATTTACATTATACAACAAAACAGGAGGGACATACCAATTTAATTCTGCTGTGGTACTGGTTAATAGTGCCATGATGTTGATGTTCAGTCGTTCAGTTGTTTCAACAAACTTATTTGACAAATAAATACAAATTTTAAACGCATTTTCAGATTTTTTAAAATTTCCTATATTATTACTAATTAAATTGGTATTACATTTAGTGACATGTGCATAATGATTTTTTGGGGTCTTGAAACTCGAAGTTTACAATTTGGGTCTTGACTTGGGACTTAAATGCAAAAATTCGAGACTTATGACTTGCATAATAATCACTTGTTCTCAGCTGTGTTTTAAACCAACTATTAAAAAACTGTCAATAAAATTGTCTAAAGACGAGCTGACTGACTTCAAGCTAGAAAGGCGGCCACTTTTATACACCTGGTGTGCTAAAGTGTGGGTGTTCGCCCCACCCAGCAGTAAAGCTTAACTCAGCTTTAAATTTAACTGACCAGCTGGCAGTCAGACAACTAACAAGAGGCTTTGGTACAAAAGCTCTAACCGCTATTTGTTTCCATTACAGGCAGAGGTGAGGCGTGCATGCGTGTGTTTGCGACAACGGGATAAGTCAAGAATGCAAACAGCAGGTGTTCGGGGGAATTAATGCGCCATACAACACCCACACAAAGGCACAGACAGCTCCCACCACATCTCACCCCAGACCACTGAAACCGGTGAACCTTACAGTCTGGCTGCCTTGGGCCGGCGTACTGGTTGACTTTACACACAGACACACGATCAGTGTGTGGGGGCCTGATTCACTTAAAGCACAGCTTTATTGGTTGGCTTCACCACAGAGACTGAGAAAAAAAACGAAATAGCTATTAGAAAGGAATGTTAAACAAATGACAGATCAGGTGACAAAGACTCTCAAGAGCTCCATGGAATGAAAGTTGAACTGACCGCCGCTGTGGTAAACCGTGAAATGTTAGGAGAATACATGTGCTGAAATGTGTGACGTGTCGGGTTGCCCGCCGGTCAGTTGTGTTCCCCCTATCTTAATCTGTCCTGTTTTTGTTTTCTCGACCTTTGCCCTCTTTTTTTCCTATCTGGGCCGACAGTGAGGAATAACGATTAACTGCTGCTAACAGTTTCCTCTCTCTGTTCTGGCTCTGTCTATCTCTCTCTGACACTGTGACATTTCCTTTTTCCACTTTGTCTCTCACTCTATCAGCCACTGCATCCTTATCTCTCCATCCCTCCATCCTTTCCCTTTCATCTTTTGTTGTTCTCCGTCCAAATGCATCGTTTACGAATGCGTTCGCTTCCTGTCCTAATCTCCTGTTATTTTCCACAAAGCTCTTGTACTGCTTCATTTTCTCATTCCTCCTTTCTTGTTCTCCATCATTCCCTCTCTCAAAGATAGGTATGCTCAATTTCGCTCCCTAAATCTCCAAGTTACGCAAGGAATCCTAATTGCTTTCTTCCTTTTCCTCTGAGCTCCACGCTCTACAGTGTGTCTGTCACCAGAAGCAGGGGGCAGTTGCTTCAGAATTAGCCTTTGTATCAGCTGCAATACATCCACTTCAAATGTTTTGATATGACATTCAACAATAGCTGCTCAGACTTCTTTTTATGTAATCATTAATTGCATCATCAACTGATATAAGACTTAAAAGGCAGAGGCAGCACAAGCCAAAACAGTCAGACCGAAAAAATTATTAGCTTTTGCTGCTTAATAAGTAATAATAGTCACAATTATGCCAGATATACCATCTATGTAATGCACTAAACACACTTCCAATAAAGGCCAAAGACAAGGAGTAGTAGTTTGCAGTTGTTGCAAAAAAGGTGTAAACCCATAGACAAGATTGGACAAGACAAGAGACCAGGTTTATATAAGTACAGATTTTTGCCAGATCAGTTGCATTGCCCCCAGTGGAAAGAAAAGTGAGGCAGAGACTTTTGTATCTGAAAATCCTGAAGAAATTCTAGGTATCCCCTCAAATACTTACGAATTTCTAAACCATTGAGAGCGTTCTGACGGGTAACATCACTGCCTGGTATGGAGAACGGACAGGACTACAAGGCCCGGCTACAGGCCTTTGCACACTGAACATAACCAAGTTGTCTGAATCTGAATCTGTTTTGGGATTTTTCTCCTTAACTGCCACACATCTAAAAATTAATAATGACCTTGTGTCAATCATGTTTGTATACTGAGTCCGAAATGTTCGTCCGTCATTAAAGTTTTCAGAACAGGTTCGATTTTCTGCATTTTTTGCATCCACCAGAAGCCTGGAAAGAGTTGTTTGATGAAGAAACAGTAAAGAAAATGTGCCAGCTGGATTACGTGACAAGACAGAGGAGCAGGCGCACAGTGTCATATCATAACTCAGATGGCTCACTTTTAACAGGTCAGATGGTGATATTCAGTTGGATGATGGTGAGGACCGCACACAGAAAGACTAGTGTGGAGACAGAGAGGACAGCTCAGTCCCTTCATGCAGTTGCGGTGTAAAATGCAAGAAACATGGAGAGAGCTGAGACTCCAGTACAGAGAAGAAAGGGAGGATATTTGTCTTTTCATTTTGTCTCATATTGCAAATTTTTGCGACGAAAAGAACAAAAACACATCAAACTCAGTGTGCAAGGTTTCTCTGTGTTACTTTTTTTTGTTTTTTTACGAATGACAGATAAAAAAAACGCATCCGAAAAAACAACTCACTGTGCAAAGGCCTTAAGGGGGGTTCGTTCAGTTGATCACATCATGGGCACAGCTCTACTCAATAAAGAGGATGTTTATCCCAAACGTTGCAAAAATAAGGCCAGGATAATCATTTAAGATCCCAGCCACCCGTATAACTGCCTTAGGTACTGATTATACTAGGTGAGCACAGAGACGCTCAGGAGGAGTTTCTAAACTCAGGACACAAGGACACTGAACGATGACCCTGGCCCATCCTAAACACTGACATTTATTTTTTTACTATTATTACTAGAATTGAGGGAAATAAAAACCACTACGTTACTGAAATCATACTTTATGTCATAAATTGAATTGATGTAACATTGTCAGTTTAACTCTCTGTCAGTTTAAACCACTACTGACCGTGTCAGTAGTGGTTGCTACTAGCAACAGTTATTAACTAAAAACCAACTGCTGGTGGCAGAACAAAAGAAACTAAACATTAAAAATAAATGCATTTAACATATTTCAGCCGCAAACATACAAGGAAGAAACCTTATGTGAGTCAGAAAAAAGGAAATGTTCCAGATGCAAAACAAGAAATTCTGAAATCATAAAACCAAAAGATGTAACCATGGCAAGTATTCAAAAGAACATGTTTAGTCCCTGTCTCTCTTTGCACACCATGTATTATCTATGAAAGTTTACAAGAATCTACAAGTTTTGAAAGTTTGGTGGTTTTGCAGAGCTTTTGGTCATCTGTGCGACCGTTTACTGCTGTTTTAAATCGCTGTCATAGTGATGCTAATAGGAAGTGAGCTCTCTCCTGTAACAGAACTGATCTCTGGGATGCACAGCAATCATCACTGAGGTTTTGGGAATTCACATTCCACCCACAAAATCACACGGTGAAAAGCATTTGAACACATGAGAAGAAGTGAGTAAAGACACACTCACATACAGGTCCAGAGCAGAAGCTATGAGCCTTTTTTTAAAAAATCTCAGTTTATTTAAATTATCATACTGATGTTATGTAAACTCAGTATCTTTAAACTGGCCTTTACTGGATATTTCTCTGCATTTTTCAAAGTGTTTTTCCCTGACTCTATTTCTACTTCATTTTCATCAGCCCAGCACCTGTCATGTCTTCTGCCTCCATCATTAGATATGTACATTTGCCACCTTTCACTCTATTCATTTGTCCCATGATAGATAAAATTGCAAGAGCCATAATATCTCTGGGACATCAAACATCATCTCTTCTCAAAGTCAAATATCTGTCAGCAGCACTGCCTTTAAAACCGAGAACCACGACCAGCCAGTAATTGAATAAATTTAAATCAAAAAGCAATCAAATTACTCAACCCTGGCTACATACCACCTGTATAAAGGCTTGCAGAATGTTTACAGACAGCATTTAAATTTAACCACAGCAGAATTTACACAGCAAAAGCAAACATTTGCTCACACCACTGAGGGAAATCTGCTTAGAAGACAATGGCTTGTCTGGTGTGATGGGTTTACAGTCACTGCAGCGAGACACTGATCCCACTGTCGGAGATTGTTTCTCGTGTAGGCAATGCACGCTTCTCAGAAACATGTTGACACTTGACATTTAACATTTTTTTCTGGCCAACGTTCCTAACCACACATTTGTCACAATGGTTAAAAACCTTTCTCTATACAAATACAACCAAGAAAGAATGTTCACATTGTACATTACTGCAAACAATGGATACATTACATTTGTACACAGAGTTGGAGATTAACTTTTTTGTCCATCTGCCATTGTGGCTAGTGCATTCAATGGGTTACCACTGTTTTATTGACATATCTAGCAGCCACTTGCATATTTTACCAGCATTTTAATGGTGGCTGGTGCTAATTTCCAGCCCCGTTTGTACATTATTTTCAAGCAAACTCACTGAATTTTTGCGTTTCTCAACAAAGATGTGGAGAGGGTGTGGTTAGCTTTAGGTACAAAAATCATTTGGTTATGAAAAGGAAATATTATGTTTTGCTATAAAACACTAACGTTTGATGACACAAAAGCTGCTGGAAAAGTAGCAACAGGTCAGTAAAAAATACCCAGGTTTGGTGGCTCAAATGCTGCTGGGAGATGCTGTCGGGTTTGGTCACCAAAAACGACCAGTGCTGTTGTTTGTTGGTGTCAAACAGTGGTTTGCTGTGGTCTGTAGCGTAGCAGCTGCCTGACCAAGGTGTCATGGCATCTAGCACAAAATCTCCAAAAAGTGGGGATTGGTTGGTGAAAAACCAACCCAAAAACCCCAAAAAACCCAAAAGCATTGGTCCAATCTGGTTGACTGGTCTCAAACAGTGGTCTGCAGAACCAGGTGTCATAGGGGATGCAGGATTACATCGGTATGTTATGAGTATCTGTAGATATTGGCTTTAAAATGAATATTGGTATCAGCCATCATGTTAAAAAAATGATATTTTTATTTATTTGTTTTTTTAATTGACAAAGTAAGCATGTGCAAGACATCAACCCTATGTTGAAGTATTTTTCTTATTTTGCACATTGAATAAATATTACATACACTGAAAAACACTGTATTTTATGGTGGACCGTCACAATAAGAGTATGCATCATATGATTCCACTACAGAAGATATTCACTCAAAAATGAAGGCTAAAAATCTGTTATTGTCCAAATACGTTGTTACATATCAGCATATCAGATATCGCCCAAAATCCAATATTGTGCATCCCTAAGTGTAATACCTTACATCTCCTCCATCTCCACTGAAAGACCAGCTCAAGCACTATGTCACTTTAGAAACGCTGATTTGTATGAAACGTACAAAAGTAACGGATCAATGATTTGCAGAAACAAAAGGAAGAGGAGCAGAGACACTGATGAAAAAGGAGACAGTAAAATCATTTCCCCAGAGCAGACTGAAGGACACCCACTTTCACTCCATGAAGGGGATCCTGTCTGAATGGACAGTTCCCTCCATCTCGATTCTTGAAATCTGTTTTCACGTTAGTATTTTTTTGTAATTCTGTCTGGCTTCCTACCACAGTTATTTTTTACTCTTTGTAAATCTGTTTTTATTCTCCTATATCCATCTTTTATCTTTAAATCCATCATTCTATCGCTCCTCTTCCTATTCTTCTCCTGTTTATGTCTGTCTTTTAAATTACTTGTTAATGCATCCTTCGCCTTCAATATCCTAGACTGATCGGATTTGTGTTGAAATCTGGGGGAGTAATGTGTCTCGCCTCTGGGTTTCATCATCTATGGCTTTGTTTTCTGTCTGTCACACTTTATTTCTCTCTCCCTCCGAGTCTCTATTCAAATTTAATCCCCCTCAACCTAACGAAACTCATAGTTTGGTGTTGCTGTTAACCACGCAGGCTTGACCACATTAGGGAGTCGCCTGCAAGCATCCCTTTCTTTTGGAGTCACGAGCCAAAGGGGCCATAAACCAGCGCTGTATTTGGTTAGCTCTTTTCTTTGCCGGAGTTTATAGGGCTGCATTGCTTTTGTCTAGATTTACTACCACTGTACTGTAAGTGAATGGGGTGAGGGTGTGTGTGTGAGGGTGTGTGTGTGTGTGTGTGTGTGTGTGTGTGGGGGGGGGGGGGGGGGTGATTTGGCTGCTGAGAGGCCACTTGACAAGAACAAGGACCGCTGCTTCCTCAACAGAGGCCAACTCAGAAAAAGCGAGTGAGTGAACGAGAGGATAGCAGAATGAGAGAGGGTAAGATGAATGAGAGAAAGCGAACGATAGAGACAAAGCTTGAGAGAGACAGAGCGATGGAGAAACACACACATGCAAAGTGCAGTGACCAGCCTCTCCAAAAGCTCCCAGCCTTACATAAACAGTGTGTCACTTTGAGCTGAGCTGGACGGAGAAGGGAAAATTATGGCGCAAGTCACACTCTCACAGTGTACTCACATACTGCATGCCCACAAATAAACACAAAAATGTAAACAGACACATATAGTGGAGTGGTACGCACAGAAACACACACTGAGAAAAAGAAAGTCCCTGCAGAAGGGATATAATGTGTTGCTTTGGTGACAGTGGCCTAACAAAACAGTGGCATAGCTTGTTAACATCAAACGAGTCCAAGCGAACTGCACGCACACAAACCCAGACTAGCGTTATATAGTATGACACACACTCTGAAGTCCTCTGGTCTTAGGACTTCTGTTTCAGCAGAAAGTCACAGAAGGTCATTCGTGACTCGAGGTAGTTTCTATGTGACACACACTCTCTCTCTTTAGTTGTATGTCAAAGTTTCCAAATACAACCAATTGCATGGTTAATCCGGTGAAAGCATGAAAGCGAACTGTGTGGAGAGTGTACTGTGTGTATGTGTGTGTTTGTGCCTGCACTTGCCTAATGATGAGTGTGCACGGTGTGGCTGGCTGCATGCGTAAATTCTCCTGTGTATGCATTTTCATTTGACATATAAATGTATCTTTTTTTCATGTGAGTATGCATGTGTCTGCCATCTTTGTAAGGACCCAATTTTAGCCTTTAAAAGTGAGGATATTTTTGGAAAGTGAGGAAATTTTGGCTGGTGTTCACTACTTCAAAGGGTTGTTTGAGGGTTAAAAAAAAAAAAATACAACGGGGGTCTTGTTTTAGTAGTTTTGAACATCAATTCATCATTCTTATCTGTAATAATATTACTCGACAAAAAAAGCAAAGACCGCAAACCGTCAGACGATCACACAGAACCCCCAGGTTAGCAAAATGCACTTTGAAGAGATAATGAAGGCAAACTGTGAAATAATCACCCAAATTGTTCACTGCGAACATCCATCACAGTTAAGAGACCTTCCTTGTGGTCCAACTTTGACCCACCATACTTTCAGTACTTGTGCACACATGCAGTCACTATTTCTGTGCAAACAGGGATTTCAGGTGTGCTAGTTTTCAGTTTGTCCTTATCAAAGTGGTTTAGAGAAGCTGGTAGCTTGTTTACAACCTGTCCGATCATCTGGCCACTGGTTTCTCATGCTTTTTCTGGAAAAACATTTCCAGATCTCAGCATGTAAATTTAATGAGCACAATAGATGGCAGGGCTGCCCCTGAAAGGCAAAGACTCGAATCATCACACGGAGACCCCTCAGTTTACTGCCATTCCTTCAGTCAAGCTGTCAGTTTATTTGTTGTTTGTTTTTCTATTGGGCTGTAAGTGTGCAGTGTACTTCTTGGGACCTTTCGATTGCCCAATTTAGCTACAGAGTGAGCCTCTCGCATTCATGCTCCATTATATGCAGCTGAAGACCCAGACCCAGGGTGAGTCTGGTTGAGACAGAGGCAGCTTCTCAGAGGGAGAGAGGTTTTCCACAGTCAGGTGTCAAGATAACGTTACTCTGTGCCTTCTGCTCAGAGGGGATGAATTTACAGCTCACAATAATTTGATAGTCTCTGCCATTTCTTTTAAATCTACTTTCAGCATTATTGCATTATCTCACAGGGCTTGTTTAACATAAGGCTAGTGCATGATCATCACCCTGAAAATCTTGCTGAGCCCTATTTATACTCTGAAACTCTGTATGAAAAAAGAAGGCTGGAATAATCAAATATTCATATTAAACCACCAAATCTGATACAACTGATACAATTCTGAGTAGGGTACAGCCCTAATAGACAGAAAAAATGGCCAAAACTACAAAAACAAGACCCAAGTTGTAATAAATGGTAGTCTTCTTTTAAGGGTTAAGTTTAGACTTTGGTTGGGTTGGGGTTTGGCATAGTTATGATGGTTGGGGACTGGGCCTAAGAATGCATTATGTCAGTGAGGGTGCAGTTATGTGTACATTGATGCAAAGTGTGCACTCATATGTCTGCACGTTTGCCTGATTTTCCATACATATGCCAATGAGTGTGTGCACTTTTTTGCCCGTGTGTGTATACTGATGTGTGTAAAGTACATGAGTACAGTGTATGTCTTAATGCTGCCAGCTTGCTCTGTTTCCCAGAAGGGCAGTGCCCACTTTCAGCGCCAGCTGGCTGCCTCCTTGGCAGCCTGAAAGTCATTATATAGAAAGGTCAGCTGCCCGCACATTGGAGAAACTTGGGGTAGAGAATATCACCCACTGACCTAGAACTGCAGACTAAATATTGGTTACCCTCATATGTGCCATTTGGCATACCAAAACTGAATCAAACATAGTTGGAAGGGCACAAAATGGTTACCACGAGATGGCCACAGATGATAGGCGTGACATTAAGAGGCTGTTTGAGAACAGCAAGCTCATTGTGGTTTTTGCTGCTTAGTTTAGACTTGTCTGCTATAGCAATAACACTCGGCTGCTCCTCAGATGTATTACATCACCATCATACCCACGATAACAGTAAAGAACGCTCTTCATTGAACGATGGTTTTAATTCAAGTTACCAAAGCACGTGGGCTGACTTAAGCCTCCCCTCAAACTAGTGTACATTTACAGTAATCCTGCACAAATAAAATACATCACTAATTAGCTCCCTGGTTTCCAGAAAAGTTGGCAAAGTACCAACAAAGGATGGTTAGCAGAGAGCCAGGGGAATGAATCTTTGACTTATCAGACTTCTGAGTTGAGTTAGCAGCCAACAGCACAATATCTGCAGTGACTTCAGGCGTGTACTCGGGGCCGCAACTGAAAGGAGCCGAGCCAAAACTGAAGTCAACACCACAGGACTCTGGTGATTACAGATTGTTCTTGATCCAATCAGATATTCTAAATTTAAGGGACGGGAACCGTGTCAGTTCAAATTAACTGCTCTGCTACATGCATAGGTTTGCACCAAAGTATTCAAAGATACTGAACGCACACATAAACACACACACACACACACACACACACACACACACACACACATACAGATTCCAGTCCCACCATGGAATGCTGTTTCATAGCTGAGGGTGTGGTGGTTAGAGCGTCCACTGACCAATCAACACTAAGCTTTGATAGGAGCCAGAAGCAGAGGCTGGAACTTTTGTGTGTGTGTATCCACTATGCACAGAAACACACACACTCGCCAATGCTTGCTTGCACACACATCGGCAGGATCTCATTGTTGTGCGCTCCGTGGTAGGTTGGCACGCTGAGGGGAAATGGGAGCTGTGAAAACTCTACTGGAGAGATGCTGCTGGCAAACTGAGGGTGTGTGTGAGAGTAAGTTGGAGCGGGAGGTCAGAGAGAGACTGCTGAGGAGAGGTAGGGTTAGGAGGCAAAGGAGAAGGAGATGGGGCAGAAAAGAAGGTTGAGTGGGGTACGGATGGGAAAAAGAAACAGTTGAAGTAATCACAAAGCAGAAAAAAAGGAAAGGGATGGGAAGAAAGAGGGAGAGATGTCGGAAAGAGAAACAAAGCTCGGGTAAAGATGAAGAGCTGGGAAGGGAAATAAAAAGAAAATCTTGCTCCAGACGAGGCTAGAGAAAGCAGAGAAGGTGCTGCTCGTAAAAAACTTGCCAAAAAACTTCCTCAAAGTGCCGTTAGCGAGGGAAAAGAAAAATAGGCAGTTAAAATCAGAATTAGTTTGTGTAAAGTTGGCTCGGGCCGCTCGTCGCTTCCAGCAGTGAACTCGCTCAACTGCAAACACGCACATCAATGCACACACTCAGTCTGAAGGACGGAACAAACATATACAGATGTGTTTATAAATATAAGTGCCTTCAAAACGCAAAATTATAGACCCACATACACACACAATTTACACGTGAAGTGTGTAAAATTTAGGGGGATTTACTGGCGTCTAGCGGTGAATTGTAGATTGCAACCAGCTAAAACTTCTCACAGCTAGAATTCCTTCAGTGTTCATCAATTAGGAGGTTTTTACCATGAGCCGAATTATCCACAGAGGTCTCTTCCTCTCGAAAACAAACAAAGCAGGGGATTAAAACAGCTCTTCACACCGAATAAAACAGTTTCATGTTAAAATCAGTTAATCTTAGTTGCAGTTTGGCATCTGTGGGACAAACTGCTTATCCTTAACATGCTCATCCATTTTCTTTCCTAAGTAAATGTGTGCACATTTTTGTCTGATCCAGACATTCGGGAGGTTTTTACCATGAGCCGAATTATCCGTAGAGGTCTCTTCCTTTCCAAACAAACAGACCCGGTGATTTATACAGATCAAAAAAATGAATAAAGCAGTTTCAGCTTAAAAATCCATGTATTTCCAATGCACCTTGGCACATCGCTGCGGGCTGCTGGTCCATCAAATGCTAATGTAAAGTCACCTTCTCTCTATGATAACTTAAGATCCAGATGTTCAAGAGGTTTTCACCAAAAGCTGAATGACCCACAGAGGTCTCGTCCTTTCCAAAATAAACAGATGTGAGTGATTTTAACCGCTAGAAACACTGAATTAATCAATTTCACGTTGTAAACAGTGTAACTGGCGCAGCTTGTTGCAGTTGGGCTTCTTACTATGGTGGCCAACACGAAAACGCAAATGGCCATATCTGGAGCCAGTGTTTGGTTTGACCGTTCTGGGCTACCATAGAAACATGGTGGTGCAACATGTTGATCTTATAAACCAGGAACCCGCTGGACAGATCTAAACAGCTCATTCTAAGGTAAAGTGAACAAAACAATTCTTATTTTCAGGTGATTGTGCACAAATGAAAACTTACTTACTATGTTGTAATCCATTTTTGCCAATACATCCCCTAAATCTTACACACTGGTCCTTCAACACAAAAAATGATTGCAGCTCAAACCAATTGAAGGCCCCCCTCTAGAGTTTACAGCATTCAATTTCCCCACATCTCACAGCAGTTGGGGCAACAGTTTGGAATTTGCAGCTCAAAAAATCAACACTCGAGGGTGTGTGTGCGTCTGTGTGTGTGTGTATGTGGTCCCTGTAGGGCAGGTGTGAATTGGACCCCGGAGAGAAAAGCCGTCCCTGTTTTCCAATTCATTTTACCCAGCCTCGTTAAGCCTGTTAAGCCTCCCCCCCAAAACCCTCCACTCAAATTAGATGCAAATGAGGTCTCGAGTGGCTTCCCAAGGAGGACATTACGGAATTGACTGGCCTGAGGGTAATCTGTGAGGCTGCCTGTGAGTGTGTGTGTGTGTGTGTGTGTGTGTGTGTTTGTGTGTGTTGAGTTGAGGCCACCACTGTTTTTTTTCTCGTTAACCTTTCCAAATGCTCCGTTTACAATAGTGAAGGAAACAGTGCTTTTATAGAGATTCATTTTGAAGTTATGACAGTTTGCTGTGACTGTTGCTCTCACCCTTTACTTCTGGAGGGAACTTGATTCAAAGTTATCTGCTGCGTGTAATAAAGAGAGTGAGTGGGGACTAACTTTGCAGTTTAAAAGGACCACACTGGTGATTTTTTTTTAAACTTAACAATGCCAAACGTTTCCATTTTGATTTGATTTCTTTCCTTCTAGGCTGCCATGTCGTTTCAATGAAAAAATCTGGTCGCTTTTCAATGTTATATATCAGAATATACTGAAGGTATTTGATCATAAAGCCTTAAATTTTTTTGTCATGCCCGATTTCCGGTGTCATGTATTTCTTCACTCGACAGGGATTTTCTACATTTGTTTTCAGTAACCTCCACAAAGTCTGAATTTGTTTGATTCGGTGCATGTGGCTCGAGAAAGAGAGAGAGAGAGAACGATAAAGCAAGCAGTAGTGTAGTAGCCGAAAAAGATTTTCCACTCAAGATAAGGCAGAAGTCATGTCCCTTACTCAAACGCCACATGCCTTGTGGTCTTGTTGCATAGTATTCTGGTGTGGTGAGACTACTTTTGGTGAAGAAAAATGTATCTCCTCTTCTCTATGGATTTCTCCTCATGCAACTGAGCATTTCTAAAAAACAGTGAGCTCATAAATAAATATTTTAGTTTGTGGATCATACGATTCTTCAGCATGCGACACAACCAAACAACAGTCGGAACAGAAATGCAAACTGGATCACCATTAGAACTTTTAAAAGAGTTTAAATGCAAGTGAATTATTACTTTGCAACAGGGCGCAACAGGACAAGACAATGATATTAGAAGTGTCCTAGTTTCCATTTCAAGTCCGTTTGTTTTCCAAGTAGTATCGACCAATCACGACTGAGCAGCAAGTTCATTATCCATGTGCAGAGGTGGAATCCGTTGACCAAAATGCAATCTCATAACCCAGCAGCTATTGTCAAACAACAAATAAGCTTCTATTAGCATATTTCTTATTTATTTGGATTCATATGCAGATATCTGTTTATAGAGATTAGCCGAAAAGACCAGCTCATGGAGGGAGAAATATTGCCGGCTAGACTGGATCAGCCCAAAATATTGGCTCTCATATTGGCTTTTTGTTTGCTTAATAAAAAGTTTGAAAATGAAAACAACTTTTAAAAAAAGCACCTCACTAATGTTATTAATTTGTCAGAGAATAAGAATATATGAATAACTCAATTTTGAAAAAAAAAAAGTCTGATAGAACCTTATAATTCTAAGGTGACAATCTGTCTACTCTTTCTTAAGCTATAGTTTACAAGTTCTTACATTTTAAAAGTTTACATTTTAAAAGTAGAAAGTGCAAAACAGGAAAACAGGATCTCACAAAATCTTGGATCGTGCAGGTCTTTTTAAATTCCACTCAAGACAATTGTATTACTATAGCCCAACATCAAAAATCACAATGTGCCCTGTGGGCTTCACAACATATCACACTCCTCTGTCCTTGGACCCTCATAGTGGATAAGTAACAACCGTCCCAAAAAATCATTTTCTAACAGGGTAAAAACACGACTGGATGGTAAAGTTAAGAAAATATCAAAAATCAATTCAAGATTTCTGGAAACTTTACTCTGAAGCAAATTAGCATTTTTACTCATAACTTAACAAACTTGGCACTTTTGTTACCAGACTCTGTTGTCCACATGGACGTCATCCCAGTTGTCAAACCCAAATCCCTGCTCAGGGCAACAACACTCATCTCTCTTTCCTAAAAAGTTTCCCATCTGCCGTAACCTTTAGAACTGGAATCTCATCCATTTTAATGTTTCCCATCTCAGACTCCCTAAAATATATCTGCAGTGAGAGAGAGAAAGATGAAGGCAGGCAGAGAGGGAGAGAAAGAGGGAGGAAAAGAGCAACTCTGGGCCAAAGTCACAGCTGAAACACTGACCTGGATAAATCAGGGAAACATAAACACATAGTTTCTGGAGTGAAAGGGGAGGGAGGGGGCGCTGCTACCCCAAATATTCCACCCCGGGGACCCCAGCGAGAGGCAGGGGACCCCCTTATCCCACCTCCCCATCGCAGCCCGCTCTAATTATTTATTTTCCTAGGGTGTAAATGTCTTCGAGGGATTGCTGTGTAAAAGCCAACAGGTCCTGGAAGGTCACAACAGTCCTGTGGGATGGGAGAGGTATGGAGTTCGTTGTTCACACTCACGCAATCACACTAGCCAGCGCCAACATGCACACACTAATACACAAACAAACACACGTAAAAGTAAAAATCCTCGCACACATGCTAATCATATGCTCACATCCACCAGCACCCCCCACATCCACACGCACGACGCATCCACAAACACGGCCCCCCACTTCCCTCTGCAGCCTACTGATTGTGTTTGTTGTCTCAGGGTTAGGTCTGTTGTTGATCCCCCGCGGGGCTTTTGGCTGCTCCGTTATCACGCATAATCGCTTCCATACCTTGACAGCATAGGTGTGTGTTTGTGAATGCATGTGTGTGGCTGCGGGGGTGTAGCCTATACGTGTCAAGATCAGGCTGGCGGTGGCAGCAGCGGCTGTCAGGGGTCTGTGTCCGCCTTAGGAATGAATATCATTTGAAACTAACTGTCACCAGGTTTCAAAGGAAGTAAAAAAAGCACAGAGTAGTTTCGTGAGATTAAAATCATTGTTTAGGATTACACACAAATCACTGCGGATGTAGAAGAACTTTAGGAAGCTGTGAAAAACTTTGGAAAGTCTTACTGCAAACAGAGCGCGAAATAATATAAAAAGATTTAAGGAGCTCACTGCGTCTTCTCACTTTTCATTTCGACCTGTTTAAAAACTTAATTACTCGCTCTAAAGCTGCTTCAGGACTGTTTTCTTAACTGCCTCCATTCACTGGGGTCACTGGTGAATTTTAGGGCAGTTTCACATGCGCCACATACATTGTAACCAGAGGGATTGCAGTATGCTTTTAGTCAGGAGATATGATTGTAACTTTTTCCAGAAAACCTTCCCTTGTTTCACAAAGAAATATTAGTACTTCTAGTTCTAGTGGGTTATTTTCCCATTCATCAGCCTCATCGGGCATACATGCCTCGTTGAAAAGCTGTCTTAAATTCACTTTATAGACTTTTGCAGAAAAGTTATGCACATTTTTTCTGTTTTATTTCTGTCTTTATGTCTTGGACATAAAGTCTGCCACATAAAAATACATAGATAGTCAAGAAACAGATGTAAAGTGTATCTACTGACAAGTGCAGACATAAAGTACATTTTTTCTTATTTATATTTAACAAAATTATAAATGTTATCCAGCTGTAGGAGCTGATGTAAGCCCAAACTAACCAGACAGATCTTTCAACACTAAATAAAGCCATTTATTAATTTTTCTTAAAGTGAAATAGATTTTTTTGCCTTTTACATGACACATTAACTAAGGGTCATCGTTAAAATGCATCTTGATTTAATCACTGACTAGTAGCCTGATGGACATGGATGCAGCTGTACTTAAATACAGGAAAACTGCACACATATGCGTTCATTAATGATTGAACAGGTCAGCTATAACAACACATAAAGTTTTAATTAAGACACATAAAGTAAACCAAGGGTATAGTTTGAAAGGTCCTATAAAATGTTTTTTATCACCACCTCTGATAAGTCAGTCAGGAGATCTGCAACAAAGCATGGTAAGTTTTATGCTTTCATGTAACAAAATTCACTATTGTCTCTAAAGGAATATTACAGCATAATATGAGTAAAGCCAAAGATGAAACGCGCTCCATGAGGCCATGAGGCGCACTATGATATTTAATGATGACAGACGGACAATTAAATTTGCTTTAAACTGTCATGAAAAGGCACTTACAGGCGCTCGGCATTCCTCGGTATTCCTTTCGGCACTGTCCTCAAACCCAGACCCTGGCAGTCCACATGCGACCCGGAGCAGCTGCACTTGTGTGGACATCCAGTCACCGAAGCAGCGCACACCAGCAGCGCCAAAACCAGAGCCCAAACCCGGCGGAGCGCAGCCCGCTTCTCCGGCCCGATCGGAGGCATGATATCCACTCAAATTACTTCCAAAGCGAAGTTAGTTGAAAATCCACGGAGACAAGTAGATGTAAGATGCAGTAAGGATCCCGAAAAAAAAGGTCAAGAGAGGCCGTTTGACTGTGTGGTTAAAAAAAAAAGAAGTGATGGGAGCCGGAATCGCTGCTGCAGAAGTTCACCAAAGTTTCTCTCACGAGACTCGATCAGTCAGAATCTCCTTAAAACGCTCCCGTGCCATTGAAGGAAAAAAAAGTAAGAAAATGAGGATTTTAGCTGTGGCAACGTTTTTTCTTTTAAAACATGTCAACCGCGCGTCACTCAACTCGCTGCGTAAAAGTCTCCCCAAATGCTCCCCATTCACAAACTCCCCGAGCACAAGTTATCAGCCTGAAACTTTCCAAGGTGAAAACGTTCAGCTGGGGTGTCACCTCCTTCCAGGGAACATCCCTCCGCTGCCAGGGAGTACAAAGTGAGAGTTGCAGAGGAGTTGTAGGCTAATCAGTGAAGAAAAAAAAGTTGAGAGAGCGGAGGCGCAACACAGACTGGTACGCCTGGTGGCTGTGAATATGAGAGAGGCACACAGATTTGTACTTAGGTTTCCCCCAAAATCCTCTCTCTCTCCTTCTCTCTCTCTGTTTATGTCACCAGAGTGAGAGAGCTCTACAAACTTTCACTCGTCCCTTATCTCTCCCGCAGAAACACTCCGCACTATATAAACTCGGATACTTTCCCACACAGACGAAGACAACTCCAAACTCTCAGTCCGTGGCAACCACTGCGCATATTTTAGCTCATTTCCCAGCAACTCGTCCTCTTTTATCATGGCTCATATATCATCTTAACGATTTACTTGTGATCATATAGTTGGTTTTGAGCCACGTCTTTTATGAGCCATCTCTCCAAATACCCCAATGCATCATCCCTGGGGAGTCTCTGTGCGTCACCTCCGCTGATTAATGCATGTCTGATGGAGTTTGTCAAAATGTCAATAAACTTAATTAATCTTCTATTGTGTTTGAAAATGCCATGCAGTCAACAATGACTTGACAAATCAAATTTTTTACTTTTTTGGCTGAGTTTTAGCAAAGATTTAATTTCAGATCAGATGGTCACATATTTGACAAAACTTGGATTAGACTTCCAGATTGTTTGGTATAAACTCTGTTAAAGTTCCTGCTCATCCTGTAACTATTCTTAGTCACTACACACATTTCTTCCCTGCAGCAGTGAGGTGAATTTTTCACTGATACTCTTAAATAGTGGGTGCCCTTCTGCTGCCCTCTGTTGGTTGAAGGGGAAACTGTCATAACCTAATCGTGAAGACTCATCTATTTTCAGTTACATCAATAATAATAATTTCACTCCCCCTTAAATCACCGTCTTCAAAATTAATTCAATTCATTTGGGGATTTTTGCTGCATTGTCAAAAAAAAGTTTTTTTCCACAGCAGTATCTCAGTGCATAATGAACAGTGGATAAGTTCATAAATATTGTAAAGCCTGGAATCCAAACGGCGTAATTTAGTGTCTCGTTCTGGGACTCCGGCTAATTAAAACATCAGTTTTTATGTAGGACGAAAACCAACCAGAGACCAGACTTTGGGCTGGTTTAATATTTGATCAAGTCGGAAGTAGACACTCTCATAAACAAATTTACTGTATGTTTAAAAATAACACTCCAAAGCCTTTAAAACAATCCAAAGTTTGATGTCTCTTTTCACGCCTGTTGAGTGTGTAAGTTCATTTTGGGGTGGAGATTAATTTAGTCAGTTATGTATATTCTTACCCGGGAGCTGACAGTCCTCTGGTGTTAGTCTCCATGCAGCCGAATCCGTTTAAGTGTTACTTGTTCAAACACACCCTGATGGTAGTTGCTGTGGAGAAACAAACATTCATTATTAGTTACTGGGGCATTAGTTTCCTGTCTTTACATTTTTGTTTTTTACCAGATATACCCAAGCAGCAACCTCTGAGGCTGAAAATGAAGCCAATGCAAAAGTGCCAGAAACTTAAGGTCATCAAACGGCCACTTGAGGCTAACTACAAAACAGACAAAATCCCTATAAACAACCATTTTAAAATGCCCGACTTTACAGCAGAAAATAAAAATGTTTACAGCCTGGTTGTAGAGCTATAGAGACCAAAACTGTTTTTTTTGGCCCTATAGCTAATTTCAAGATTTGGTGACAGGTGTTTTTTTTTTTTATATATATATATATTTTATCAAGGCCTAAAGATGAAGAGCAGGGCTTCTTGAATGACAGGCGGCAAGGCGTCGCTACACTCTGTGAGTCAGATCTCTTTCTCCTTTTCAGCTCCAACCTCTGGTCAAAATATAGTCACTCTTGGCTCCAAACAACTGAGATGGTGACAGCCGAAATGTCAAACTGAAGGCTTCAAAATGGCAACAACAATGTCCGCAAACCAATGGGTGACATCACAGAAGCTACGTCAATTATTTATAGTCTGTGGTTACAGCACAGTCATCTGCATTCAAGTCTTGATAGACCAAATCTGTCTGCCCCCAGCTGCTTAATTTATTTGTTGTTGTTTTCCATCGCATTATAAAAATCTGTGTTAATAAAATGCAGACACTACACAGAGTGCACAGTAAATGCAGTGAGCAGCGTGCATGTGTGAACGTATAAAGACAACATAAGAAAGATGTGCAATCCTTTTCTTCTTTTTAGATGCTCAATACCCCAGTTTCCATCTTATATCACTTTTGGGGGGTAATTCAGAAGAAATTGGCTTATTGAAGATCTCTCTCACACAGTCCCTTTCACTAGTGAAGGGACATTAGAAAATGAAGCTGCTTCAAAACTATTTTCTGTGTCAGATCGATGGCGGCAGCAGAGCAGCACAGTTATTTTTCACAGCCACTAACTCCAGCTCCTCCTGGGGGAAACCCCCTGGTGCCCCCCGGCACACCGGAAATGAAATCCCTCCAGAGCTTCCTGGGTCTGCCCGAGGTTTCCTCCCTGCTGGCCATGCCTGGGGAGGCACAGGAGCGAGCAGCCTGTCAGGGAGTAAGCCTGGCCTCTCTGTTGAGAAAACCCATTTCTGCCACCTGTGCTTGGATCATACTGTTATCACCACCAAGAGCCTAAATGCAGGACAGTAGTACAGTGCCCAGACAAACGCATCCAAAAAGCATCAATATTTGGAAACAGCCAGACAGTGTTAAGTGGCCACTATAATGTAAGCTACACTGCATTCATTATATGTCCAGGAAATATTAGATAGATAGATAGATAGATAGATAGATAGATAGATATTTCAAACATGTAAAACAAACAAACAAACAGAAATAGATAAAAATAAACAAAATGTAAATAACAAAATGGACCTACAACCTATACAAAAACTCAATGAACAGTTTAATAAGCAACAAATAACTGCATCTTACATGTTCCATGATAAGTATGAGAAGTACAAACTTATAATTTCTTACCCTTTCTCAGCTAATCAGTTAATTAATTTGTAAACTTAATCTGTATCCAAACATCATCTGTTAAAAGTAAATGAGCATGCCAAACCTGGGTACTTACAGGCCTGTAAAAGAAGTTGCACAGGCGTTAAGAAAAGACGCTAACGACAGATTTAGCAAAGCACAAAAATAACCAGTTGTAACAATGCAAATCAATGAGGGATTACTAAATATTAAAAGAAATTACTCACCACTTTCAGGCTCATTTAAATGTCATTAAAACCTTATAACATGCCCCAGTACAACTTTTTGCTCGTGCTAATGCTATCATTAGCTGCTAACAGTAACTGACGTTTTTTTCACTGAGTGAGACTGTCAGTTAGCTAGATGTTAGTGAGCTACCGGCAGGCTAGTTAGCCTGTAAGAGGCTAACAAGGCTAACTAGGCTTTTAAAAAAAACGTAATTAGTGGAGAAGAAGACACCACAATGTCCTTAAATTACAAAATTAGGTAAAGCAATGTTGAATTTTCACAGCAACATTAAACTAACCTTGGTTTGTTGAATTATTTTACTTCTATTTATGTTTTACAGAAAAATGAGTCGTGTAGCATGCAGGCTAATTCTGTATTGAATTTTTCTTAAGTTAAATTCAAAGTTTTCAAATGTATAAATACATTTTTTCTTACCTGCTGGATACTTGTTAAAGTTAAATAAAAGGGAAATCATTCTTTTTTAACTTAAATAGTCAGGAGTGGCAGGTCTCCTTATTTCCCCCAAATATTATACCAATGAAAACATACTTGAAAAAAAAACTTCACTTTAACGCATTATGGTTAGTTATTTATGCGGTGGCATGTGGCGTTTTTTTTTCTTCTTTTTTTTTTTAAGCACTGAGGGACATACAACTTAAATTGGTTCTACTTTAGATATATTTTACCACAGACTTTTTAAAGAAAACATGCCTTCAAAACCCCAAATGTCACATTTCTTTTAAAAATTACACAATTTATCACAGCCAGAAACTATAAAAACTGGATTTTCAAATTACCAACAGTACTTTGACACATTATGCTCAAAACACGTCAGTCAGATTTTTTTTTTCCACATCTAAGCTTAAAATAGCTTGGTTTTTTTTTGTTCTACATGTCATTCACAAAATTGCCAAAAATAAACAGTTTACAATAACAAACAAGCATGCACAACTCGAAAATGTCCTCCCCAGATTTTACTCTCAAACATTCAAGGGCACATTTTGAAAATGTATCACTAATTTATGGTGAAGATTGGGTCATGCATTTTCCCCAAGTCACTCTGGGAGGTTCAAGGAAAAACATTTGTAGCTGTAGGGAGGGTAAAAAAAAAAAAAAAGGTCACACCCCAGCCATCTCCTTCCTCCGATAAATGAAGAACAGTCCCTTACACCCTCCTGCACTGTATAATACTAACCAATGGCTTTGTTCTGGGAAAAAAGTTGCTAACAATGATGCAATGGGGATCATGTCACATACAGTAAAGTAACATTAGATTCAGAGGTCATGACCCAGTGAGTCAACCAAACAGCATTCAACTCCAGGTTAAAATGTTAAAAAGATTTAACGAGCTCGAGCAGAGAATAAATGAGAACTAGAGAGAGCACAACTAAATCTATACAACAGAACAAAAAAAATGTTTCATGGAAACATCTGGTGTTGCTTTGTCTCCACTAAATGAATGAAGGAGAGACACAGTGTACATATTGTATATAAGACATAAAGATAGAGAGAAAACAGTAAAACGAAGAGAAGGAGGACACCGTAGAGGAGACGGCGCAGAGAAGGAGTCACACACATAAAGCAGACTGATCTGATTTTCAGCACTCTAAAAACAATGTGGTAACAGTTTTATTGTTTTGCCCTGTGCTGTCCCTCTTATTGTTGGTAGTGGTTCAATGTTTTCATAAATGTCGACTGGTAAACACAGATGATTATATATCTACATTTTCATCACTCCTCGGATTATTTCACCAGAAAATCATTGTCCCAGAAACTTTGTGTGTATCAGTAACTCTGTCTGACACACAGACCATGCATGTTTTACTCTGACTCACTGGATGTTTCCACTTTGTTACAGTAAACAACAACCTCTGAGTTGACAACTTACACGCAAAAAATGGCACATTTCGACAAAGATTTGGATCGTGCAAGAAGGCACGCCTGCTTTGTTTTACTGGTGAATTGTTTCAAAGATTTGGAACCAATAAAACAACTTGTGAACGCACCTCAGAGCAGCCCAGACTGTTTCACTGCCACTCTTCTTTAATTCTTTGTGTATCGGAAAAATGCATTTTGGGCCAGTGTGGGTCATGTGACTACTATGCATAGTTTACCTCACTGTGCAGCACTTTTTTTGTTTGTTTTTTTTAACCTAAATGGTAATTCTTTACTGGCAGAAACTGCCAGTATACTGTCAGTCATTTGGACCCAAATATCAGTCCTGTTGATGAATCACTGGGAAAAAAGTCTTACCTTAACATGTATCATTCTTATATATTTAGGTAATTTCAAATGTAGTAAACAAGATCAGCAAATTGGCCAAAACAGAGAAAATTAAACAGTGACTAACTATTCCCTCCATGAGGTTACAACAGAAAAAAAGTGGTCAATTGGAAAAGCCCCGTCTCTGAAAGCAACGAGAGTTTGAGGCAAACAAATAATGAAACGAAAAAAAATTGCACCACCACAAAACAACACATTGAAACACTCAAAATGAAGGAGTGATCATCCTTTTCCTTACACTAACCGCTGCTTATGAGCGTATGAAACCGCTGTCTGACGGCTTTGTTTGGGCTCGTTGGGTTAAGATGCATGTCATTAACTTCTGAGGTTGAAAATCCTGCTCCGGACTTTTGATTCATGATCTCTTCCTGAGCGTTTTCTCTCAGAGTCTCCACTGTATTCTTGTGAATTAAGCGGAAAAACCCTAAACATGCAGAGCGCTTTGCAAAGTGAGACATGAAGCATTTGTGAAGTGAGTGAGTTGGCTGATGCCGAACTTCTCACACCACATAACTGCTGCCACTCTCCCTTTTTCTGTCTTTCCTCACTCTCTCTCTCGCCGTCCCTCAGTGCCCTTTTCAACCCTCTATTGCGTTCTGTCTGCATTTAGTCCCTCAAACTTCCTCTCGCTCTCTTCCTGTCATCCTGCCACTTATTGACACATTCTCTTTTTATTTCTCTCTTCCTTCCCATTATCCCATCATCTTTCGCTCTGTGTAACCATCGCTCTACTTCTGTTGTCCCAGTCTCTGTGTTTTTATGAGCCGCCAGACAGTGTGATAATTAGCATCTTTCTGTGGTGCAGGACCCGGCTAGTGACCGGAGTAACAGCTTCACGCTTCACTGCTCTCTCACCCACACACGCACACACGCACACACACACAGAGGCAACAAGGCAGGCATTAATATCATGCTGTCACACAGAATTTCCTCTCCGTTGACCGAGTCTCTCTCACGCATGCATAAGACAAAGATAAAATCCAGTGCTCCTACTGTAGCTTGTTATGTACTCGATTAGTAGAATGGCTAAACATTTATGTTAATAATACAGCTGTTTTCGCTGGCTTTTTATGATTTTTATCCATGACAGCTATGTTTTTATAACCTTCTTTTTTGGCCACACCAGGGCAGCAAAAACAAAACCAGGTGTCCATCCAAATATAATGCTAATTTGAACAGAATTTACAGAAAATCTGCAAACAAAAATGCTAATTAATGCTTGTTTCTGTCCCATTATACAAATATTTTAAATTACGTACATCAAGATAAACACCTGGTGGTGCTAATTCTCCGGTTGGATGCCATTAAACTATTGCAGAAGAAGAGGGTGCGACAATGTCCCCTTGCGAGGACAAGCGGTTATGGACAATGAATGAATGAATGTAATATTTAATGCTAGATTGTAGGCTATTGGCCTCATGTTGCGCAAGTAAAGTTTAACCTGTCAACAAACATATCTTGTGCTGGTAATAATAATAATAATAATAATAATAACAGTAGAGGTTATAACAGGATTTGCAAACTAAGTAGCCTAAGATGGATCTAATACTGCGATGCTGCAATGTTAATACTGCAACATATTTCATGATTAGGCTTCAGGGTTGGGTTTAATTTGAACGAATGTAAGATTATTTCTAATTAGAATTAGTTTGAACATATCTTCTTAAAGTATGACAGTTTCCTCCAATTTTAACTTTACGCTGTTGCCTTTGAGTGGTGTTTACACTGAAATTAATTAAATACGGTGTAAAATTTGCTGTAATAATGTTTTGGTCTTCCTCTTTATAATTCTCCTAATTTCTGTCTCTCATCCCCCTCTTCCTCTCACATATTTTACTCCACATCCCTCCTCCTCCTCCACCACCATGTCTCCACTCTCCCTCCATCCCAACAATGGACAGATTAGACAATAATTGGTGGAAAGTTTGGACTTCTCTTCACACTGGGCCTCATGCATTTAAATGGTCTGATATCTGATGGCACATTAATGGTTCACGCTACACAGCTGTGTGCGTATGCTGGCAACTATGTGTGTGTGTGTGTGTGTGTGTGTGTGTGTGTGTGTGTTCTTGGGGCTTTGTACTGGTATTAGTGTAGGTGTCCATTCGCCTAATTTTGTATTTTTTGTGTGGCAGTGATGAAGTATGTCCTCGTGTGTGTGTGTGGTTTAATGGATCCTTTAGCCAGACAGATCTTTGGCTAAGCTCTACTGCGGCCCCTGCAAAGCTATTATCTCCCCATACATTGCGTACACACTCCCTCCGTGTGTGTGTGTGTCTGTGTGTGTGTGTGTGTGAGAGAGAGGACAGAGAGAGACAGAGAGAGTGAGAGAAGAGAAAGCCAACTTTTAAAGGGGGCTATCATAACATCCTCATGTCGCTTTGAACACACACTCTCACACACACATAATTATGCTTATGTGCAATGACAACAGACCACATTTCAAGTGTTTTTAGGGGAAAAACCCTGACCAGCACATCGCTTTCTTTATCCTCATCTGACTACACAAACCTTAGACCTTACTTAAGCGTTTATTCTAAAAAATGAGTCCACTGTTCAAGCCTTTAGTACATATCTGAGTCCAGCCAGTCTAACTGTAGTCCTCAATTTAGTTGTTATTACAGTAGAATAGGTTTAGCTCCTAGGTTTAAGTTCAATTCTGGACCAAGCAGTCACAGTAGGAGCTCGGGTTAGGAGTTGAGTGCAGCTAAGTGCAGTTAAGTGTATCGGTATCGTTTAAATTTGAAAGAAACTTGATTTCATTCCTTTAAGGGGGAAGGTCAAAACAGGTCACATGCTTATTTTGAAAAAACAAAAAAAACTTTTACACGTCATATATGTTAGAATTCACTTCATACAACTTTTTAGAAACCACATAAGACTTTAATACAGTTTAAAATGATTCATGAATAAAACCCAGTACATCATACTCATATCATCAAATCATGTACACAGGCGTGTGTGATGCACATAAGATTCATTAAAAGACGCTGTATACATCACATCTGTGTTACCTGAACTCCATCACATATGCGCCTCAGTTCATGTTACATTTAGCAGTCGTAGACGTTCACTGAAGAACCAATATTGATACAATAACACTCACATTAATCACTCGTGATCACTACATGAATTAGTCTTAAGGGTCATCACCAAAGAACAAAAACAAGTTGTGACCAACGCTGAACCACTGATAAGCTGCTGAAGTAATGCAATCATAAATTACATCAAAATAAGGATTTACTGTTGTTTAGCGTTACAGCATGCATCCCGATACGTAATTATTCCTTTGGAATTGGAACCAGTTCTCAAAGCCGAACTCCGGTAAGACGACCTACAAGAGACTCTTTCATTTTCAACTTATCCTGGTGAACTGTGTTCGCCAAACCTGCTTTTTTATCTTAATTCACCTAAAATCAGGCGCATGTGCCTGGCACGATGTAGCACAGGACCTGTTAGTCTGACCTTATCAGTTTACCTAACACCACCAACACTACACCAACTTTAGTCTACATCTAAACTATCTGGTCCAACCAGCCCAATTTTAGTTAGTAGCTCTGATCATTTTGCTGAATGGACTTTTTACATTATGATGTCAGGTCAAAAAAGTCCTCAGGTCACTAATCAATCCATGAAAGTCCACATCTCAGAGTGAGACGGTACACAGCGCTTTTCTCAAGCAAAGAGTACACTCACACACACACAGACACACACACACACAGACACACACACACACACACACACACACACACAGACTTGTGTTTCTGAATGGGCAGTTAAATAATGCCACATGTTGCTCCAGCGCCTTTGTTTCATTGCGAGGATTTTTTTTTCTCTTGCTGCTTCCCATGTTGTGTTTGATTGATGGTCTAATTTACTAGAATATCACACTGACGCACGCACACACAAAGACACACACAAACACACACCAACACCAAGTCGACAGCCCGGTGGTGTGTTCGAAGGCTGATTTTGCACAGGCAGATCCAAATGGACAGGCTCAGTTAGTGATACTCTTATAGTGTGTTTCACTCTTTCAGAAATACTGAAAGAAAATCTGCCGAAATCATCTGTTACAGAGTGATATGAGTTACAAAGATGCACATGGAAAGATCTTTTTCTCTTCTCTTCTCTTTTTTCTCAGCTACTTAGGACAATCCTTAGATCTTGCTGTTGAGTATTTCTGCTATTCTTTTATTCTAAATGTAATTTTGAGTGTAACAAATGAAATTTCAATCACTCTTACTGTATTAGGTTGTGACAGAAGTCTCAGCCATTGATATCTGAAAACCTTGATGAGTAAACAATTAAAAAATACTTATGCCACATGTGATTTTGGTGAACTGACCCCTTTTACATCTCTCCCTTGTCCATCTCCTAAAACACACAGCTTTGAAAACCTGGAAACAATTCAGAAACGCTAGACAGAAACCCTATACAGTACAGTTCTGTGAAGCTATTTGTTACTTGCTGCAGGTCTTGAACACATATACAGTACACACTCTGTATTAATGGCCGTGCAGCCGTGTGTGTGTGTGATTTAGGGTTCAGTAATAATAACTCATTAAACTCTAACCTCTGTGATTAAACTTCTGATTGAGCAGCAGCACATCTGCGCAGCTGACCCTTTGTGTGTGTGTGTGTGTGTGTGTGTGTGTGTGTGTGTGTGTGTGTGTGTGCGTTTGGTACCACAGCTTCAAGCTATGTACTGACAGACCCAACAGCATTTATCTACAGACAGTAAGACAGGAAACATGTCTCTGTGAGCGTGTGCAGCCACAGTTTAAAACATTAATATTACTATTTGTAATTACAAGTAATTTTCTGGGTACTGTCTTTCTTTCGTTTCTTCACGTTGTTGGCATTAATACAAAATGTTACCCGAGGACTGAAATAGAAGTTATTTATTGTTCTTTTTTGGCAGTCTTGTTAATGTTTGGGCAGTTGCATCAATAGAATATCTTTAAAGGGAACCTATTGTGCTGTTTTTTAGTTTCTTTTTCTTATGTACACAATTGAACAATGATGGATGATCATATTAAATACAGACAAAGTTTCAAATAGTGAGGTGAAAGAATGAAAAAGTAATCCTTGGAAGCAAAATACTCAGGCTTAAGACTAGCCCATTCTTATTCCAAACTCTTAAAATATTGCTGCTTTGACAGTGCTTTTGGCGTAAGATCGTGAAGCCAAAAGCCAGCTTTTATGTGTGTATAAATAGCTGCTGGACGACATCAGGTGAGAACGCAGCCGGAAAGAAGTCTTTGTAGTGTCGTACACCGGCAGATAACTGGACAGCACCTGCCATGTTGCATAAAACGCGTCAGGTTGTAACGCTGGCGGTAACGACGTAATATAAAAAATTCAAGGGTGGCAATCTGGTTTTTGCCTCTTTTCTGAATGTGATGGAGTTTTTTTACACCTTACCATGTGCCCCCTTACCTTAATCCTAACCATCCCTGGCAGCATGCCTGTTTGCTTATACTGACATCATGGTAGCGGCGTCCCAAAACGTAAACAGCAGTTGCGGAAGGACACCTAAAATGTAATTAGTAGACGCAAAAGTGCAGACTGTTGTTCAGACTGTTCTGAATGCTTCCGATCTTTTTTTTTTCTGCTTTGGCTACAAGCTGACGTTAGGTTATGACAGATTTCTTTATATGGTCATCTGCTCCAGGCAAGCTAATTTAAGTGTTAACATTACTCAGTCTATTTTTACAAACTGTTTTGTTTTCCTACAAAAAGTAATGCACCTAAGTTTGTACATATTCCACGTATTTTAAAAAGCTGCGATCATGTGACCAACGTGCTTACAGGAGTGAGGATTTGATTCCAACCCACGGGCCTTTGCTGCATGTCTTCTCTCTCTCTCCCCCTTTTACACTATAGCTATCCAATCAAATAAAGGCCTAAAAAGTCAAACGTAATCTCAAACAAAAGAGAAAGAAAGAAAGAAAGAAAGAAAGACGGATAATTAAAGGTTGCTCTCTATCGCCAAGCAAAATAAAGTGGTTCACATTGAAAGTGAAAGCCCTAATCTCTAAAAAATCTTTGATAAACAGACACAAACACACACACTCATGGTTCCTGATAACTGCCTTTACAACCTTTTGTCTGACAGGAAAAAAACAGAGCTGAGTAAACGAAACAGTGTGTGTCCAAAACGGCCCTGACAGTGTGCTGCTCCTTTAAAACTCAAATTAATCCCAAAGTTGTTATAACAGTGTGATGGTAACTAGAATTAAACATACCAGCAACGCCTTAATGGAAGCTGTACCAACACTGTTTCAGCAATGTATGTAACCAATATATGATACATTTGATATTAAATTGTTCACTGCCCTCAATTAACCCAACATAGTTCAATTAGCAGAGAGTCCATTTGTATAAATCGGTGTTGTCTTCTGTTAATGTGAAGTGAAAGCTAATTATCTCCATCTAGATTTGTAGATCTGCACCCCACAGGGAACCTTGGTGAGGGCTGTGGGACACCGAAATTGCATGCATGTGTGTGTGTTAGTGCGTGCGTGTGTATTCAGTGCAGAGGTTAACCTTTTCCTTTTCCTCCCTAACAAGGAAAGGTCAAAAGTCGCGATACAAATGGAGGGAGAGGAGGAAAGAAGGATGAAAGGATAAATTGTAAAAGGAGGCAGGGAGGGAGACTGCAGACTGATTGGAAGCCAGATGTCTAATAAGGTCTATAAATAACCAGGTGACAGCAGACAGAGAAGGACTGAGCTGCTGGGATCCAAAACAAAGTCTAAACACAAGATTTCACAACTTTTGTCTCCTGTTTTTTGTCTCGCTTAGTTTTGACATGTTTATTTTTGTTTTACCAGACAAATCTCACATGTGGAGCTTAAAGTACATTTTCTGTCACTAAAGGCAGCCAGACTCGATGTTTCAGCAAAGATGTTTTTGGTATTTCCCCCCCTAATGATACTGTAAAAATTTCCAAGTGAATTCTTTTGCAACACATGAGTGAGCAAAAGTCCCCTGATTCCACATTTATACAAAAGAAATCTGATTTAAAAGTTTGCCCTTATTCGTACTATAAGAAATTACTGTTAAGTGTTTATGAAAAGTTGTAAATCATGTGGACGTAAGATGTTTTGAGAATGGTGCATGACCCTTTGTATTGCAAACAATTCTGAAAATGTGTGCTTTGGCAATAAAACAATCACTGTAAATTGTTGCAAAAGTCAAACAAAAGAGACATACAGCTAATTTTACAAAGTATGGATTGTGCATCATCACTATTGCAACTGCTTTCTGCCTCATCTCAAGGTCCAAATCACCGAAGACATTGCCCTGATGATATTTTAATGCAAACATGCCCATAAATTTCTGCAGGGAAGTGCAATTTGCCCTTTTTTGTATTTTCGATGCAATTATCCATTCGGCAAATGTTTTTTTGCCCTGTGGGCAGAACAATGACAGAGACAAAGAAAAAAATAGACCACAGGCTACAAGTCCTGAACGACAAGGTGCTGAGGCATTCCTCCAAACTTCAGGCAAGAAATTTTAACATGACAAGGAGGAGCCATATTTGGGATTTAATATAATTTTCTTGGTGCTCAACCCAATCTCCAGGAAAAATGTTGGCAGCGAACATTTCTGCAAACCATGGAAACATTACATTAGTGCGTTATTATGTAGCGGATACACTAAAACCTACCTTTCAACAATGCTGTGTTTGTTTAGGAAAAGATCATGTTTTGGCTTAAAATACACGGTTTTGGGGGGCAAAATCATGGCAGGAAAGCAGGGATGTTTCAGCTTATAAACTCTTTTCGTGCCACTTCCCCATGCAGAAAGGAGTGATGTCTTGGCAAAAAGCAACCACTTTTCATGTTTAAAAAAACACTGAAAACACAGCAATGACTGAACCAAAAAACAACAGGTTTTGTTGTTTGGTGGTCTTGAACAGTGGTCTGCAGCTTGCCAGGCATCTCATGGTAACAGACCATCCATCATCCCATCAGCTTATATATTACATCACTTCCGAAACTTTGAAATGTGCAAATGTAATGTATTCATGGTTTGCGGAAAGGTACAAAGCCGACATTTTCGACTCTATAAGGGCTTGAAACTCCTTTAATATGTCCTTTAGTTACTACAAGTCTCTGACGCAACTAATAATTAAACTGGAACTGTGATCTTTTTGGACTGACTGTTTTTGCAGAAAGGGGCCAATTTTATGGCACATTTATGTGTATTACCTTGCAGTGCAGTTTGGGGTGTATTGCACTCTTTGTGGGTCCTTGAAAATTACACGATTTCTTTTTGTCTTATTTGCAAAAGTGAAACGTTTGGAAAAGCTGTGCAATTCATTTGTGAATTTGTTCCTCCATGTTTACCAATTTACTGTAATTCAATAATTCATTTGGCATTTCATCCTGCAACTTATGGTCTCTGACAGCTGACTGGAAAGAGAGTGTATCAGAGAGACAAAGCTGAGACTTTGAAAATATTTAAGAATTTAAACAAAATATATTTGTTTTCAAAAATATTTGAAAGTTGGACAATATGTGCAATTTTCCTAGAAAAGTTGGTTCTTGAGTTGAAACTGTGAAATCCGAATAAACATATCTGCCATTTAATACCTCTTTAACTTCCCGTCTCTCTCCACTTTGTCCCCGTCTGTCCTGCCTTCATCCATCTCTGCACTTTCCTTTCCGTCTGTCTGTCTACATTCTTCTCTATCAGATAGCTCAGGTCTTATCGGTGTGGAGGTGCTGAGTACTGAGCAGCTCCACAGCTCCACCGTAACAACAACACATTCCTGCCTGCTATGTGTCCGTGTGTGTCAGCATGTGTGTGTGTGTGTGTGTGTGTGTTTAAGGTTTTAAGATATGCAAGTGAAGTTAACGGATGTGTCTGCGTTAGCGTGTCACGGGGAAAGAGAAGGACAGGGTCTGCTTCTGTGAGGTGCGGGTGTGTGGTTTTAGAGATATGAAAGTGATGCGAAAATACACGTGTGTGTGTGCGTGTGTGCGTGTGTGTGTGTGTGGTGTGGACACATTCCTCTTCGCCACCTCCAAACCCGGCTGGCTCTGCTCTGAAGGCCAATCAAAACAGACGTAAATTGCGGCCGGATATAAAAGACATGCCAAAGCAAAGGATTGTGTTTGTACGTGCATGTTTTGCGTCTGTGTGTGTGTGTGTGTGTACGTGCACATATATGGGTGTTTTACAAGGAAAATTATACTTTTGTTTAAACTTAATTTAGCTGCAAAAGCTAAAATTATATCTTTGTATTATGAAAGCATTGCCAAGGCATTTAGTTTGGTATTAATATCAATCTCATAGTTTTAAAAATACAATAACAAAAATAATTGTGTAAGGTTCAAATTGCACCGTGGAATAAAAGTTGCTTACAGGCAGAAAATGTTGCACAATGTACGTTTTATTTTTAAGTTTTAGACCGTTTTTTCTGTGGAGAAACTTGTAATGAAAGTGGGCACTTATGAAACATTTTGACACAAATCTGAGCTGACTTTGGCCTGTTTAACTGCCAGCATGGATCACTGGCTAATTTACAGCATGTTACCTGATCCACCAGGGGAATACCATCACAGGTGTGTGTATGTGTGTATGTTGCAGGATCTATGGTAATGCTATTACCCTATCAGCATCTCATTTCCACCCCCAGTTCTGTCTCTGTGATGCTATCTGCTCCATTTATGGAGATATGATTACAGCTTTTCAACCTGGTATGGGACGTGCATACCTGGACTCGTGTGTGTGTGTGTGTGTGTGTGCGTGTATTTTTTTTCATGCAAATAGTTTAGAACCAATGGTTGAAAAAAAACTAAGTACATTTTATGCTGCACTTTAGTATCATTTTGAGGTACTTGTGCTTTACTTTTTTCTGCTACTTCACATTTCTAGTCCACTACATTTACAGGAAAAAATGCACTCTTTATTCCTCTACATTTATCTCAAAACTTAATCTACTTTGAACAGTCAGACTAAAGCTGCTGAATTTAAGTGATGTACACATTAATGCAACAATATTTATAATACAATAATATATTAACACATTGTTCTGAAATGAGCCTTCCAACATAATGTATTTTTTTACCTTTGGTACTGAAAGTATGTCTCTGTGCTTATGCTGTTGTGCTTTTACTTAAGTATGATTTTAAATGCAGGCTTTTACTTCCATCCATCCATTTTCTTTTGCTTATTGCGAGGACAGCAGGCTGAGCAAAGTGCCTCAGGCATCCCTCTCCCCAGCAATGCTCCCAAGGCATTCCCAGGCAAGATGAGACATATAGTGGTCATACACATCAAACTTTGATGCTTTGGGTAACCCTTCAGCGTCAGTTGCATGTGTTTAAGGACAGCATGTCAATTCATGCTTGTTACATGCATTATATAAAATTGTTTTTAGGTTTGCTTCTTTAGGCCTAGGCAAAAAAAGCCCATGGTTGGGTTTAGAAAAAAACAAAAAGTTTGGCTTAAAGTAAAGTAAAATACGACTATTTTCACATAGTACATATGTGTTGCTAAACATACTAGCACACTATGTTGTTAAAATAATTGACTGAATTAAATGACTTTTGGTCTCAACCGGGACACAAACAGTGGGCTTCAGGGTGAAAGTCCTCAGTTTGTTTGACCCATCCACCCCCACGCACCCTATGCAGCCTATCTTGCTTTTATACTACTTCAGTTTCTGTGAGTGTCAAGAACTGCTGCTGTATGTTGTGTCTCATACTGCCACTGTGACGTCAGGGGCCACTGACCAAGTTTTAATATTTAACAAATTGGGAGTGAGACCAGGTTGGATATTTCTACTTTTACTAGTAAAAGATCTGACTACTTCTTCCACCACTGTAAGGAACAATGTTAATATCACAACAACACTGAATGTGTTATTAGGAGAGATGTCGCCATATTGAAGCAAGTACAGCTTGTTGATTTTTATCAAAGTGCTGAGAATTTTACTAAAATCATGTTAAACAAAGCTTGACCAACTCAGTAAGAGCATGAAAGACACAAAGACTTGACAGACAGATATAAGAAAAGGGACAGATAGAAAAATAAAACAGACTTGCAGAGAAAACATGGGTAATGCACAGAAAGAAGAAGCACTAAAATCAAAGCTGCCTTATGGACAGAGTAGTGTATGATTAAAAACAGTTATAATTTTGAACCCTATAACAGGCTGTCAAACTCTAAGCAGAAGCAGTCAGGTGAGGGACAGAGATCCAGGGAAAGGAAATGAAGAAGCCAGGCTCTCTTCTCTTCATAATATCAAGCATCGGCCTTCTCTTCTCCCTCAACAAAAACTCATTGCCCTAAAGCAAAACAGTGAGCCCCCAGCTGCTCCAGAGGAGGTGCTCCGTGGTCAACACTACAAGATTACACTTGAACTGGGCAGCTCCCAGGCGTGTGTGTTTGTGTGTATATGTTTGATGTGTGACCCCAGTTCCTCTGTGAATATCCCACAGCAACCCCTGTAGAAGTGAGGGCAGCTTCAGGGTCAGTTTCTGCTGCACCAGACATTTATTAGGCAGATTTATAACACATTTGTGCAAATTCAACAACACAATCAGAGAAGCAGCAGCATGTGGTGATCAAAGGTTTATTCTCAAATCAAAATCAACATATTGCAATAATATACGGAAGAAGTTTCCATATGATTGCTGTTGTTACCATTAAAAACTACTAAAATCTGTTTCATATTTATGTAACTGACTTTTTGTCTGATAAAAAATATCACCTCAAACTTTTGTTGCAAAGCACACAGCATATTTGTACAGAGCTGTAGAATGAGACTTAGTAATTAGACAAAATGTATTCACAATGTGCCTCTCATTCACTCATGCACAACCAATCATCATGAGCATCTGATTTCTCAATGATATTTTGGAGACTGACCAACTAACCTAATGATCAACGTATGGTCTGGGTCAGACTTAAGTAACTAAATTTTGGACTTAACTTGACTTGGACTTGACTGCTGTGAGATTTCACACACAGTACTTGAGACTTGATTCCATGAGACTTGACGTTACTCTAAACATAACTGAAAAGCAAAACTATGAAAGTGTCAATTTTTTGTCCAAGCAAAATCCTGCAACAATTCAAAGTAATTACATCGAAGGCCTACACTGACTTTTTTTCATGCAATTAATTATTTGCACAACAACATCTTTTCTACAAACTTAGCTCCTGTCATGAGCACTTTCACAAAGAATGTGAATATTAAACACTGTAAAAGCAGTACATTTATTTTTTGGAGTAATTTTGAATGTTCTGAGCTTTCGCACAGAAAACAAAGGCACACTACGCCAATAATTATGAGGACTATAAAACAACAACACAGAGGCTCTTAGTCTAAACCAAGACGGCAAACTTTTTTTCCTACTTTCAAACTTGACAAAGGCAATGCGCAACAGATCCACTATACTACTACTTCAGTTCTTACCTTTCACATGAAAAGCCCTGGAAATATTCACTGCCTAAGTGTTTACCAGAGGGAACTCAAATTCATTCAGAGCATTTTGCTAAATGAAAACTCAGTAACATATCTTACAGTAGCTCAGGCTACAACAGCTTATCTCAGACAGGCTGCCAGATGCAGCTCTGGGTCAGTAGGATCCTGGTAGTTACTGCCAGTTCACATCACCGCTGCTGAATATGTTCACATCAAAACCTTTTATTAAACCAGTACTGTAACAGTTTCACATTTACATCGCTGCCAGTATGAATAGTTATAATGCAAAATATTCACAGTTAGGTGTTTCACACTTTTGTGTCATTTAGTTGTCACGCCTCCAGTGTGAAAAAGCAAACACATCCTCATACAACAGTTCGTTTGATATGATATGGATTACCAACCCACAAACGGTACTGTCGTGTTACAAACTAAATGCAAAGTTCTCGCTACTTTATCTGTAATCACATTTAATTAGTTAATTAATTAATATTATAAGACATCATCAGGGTGGGGAGGAGAGGGTTAGAAATAAGGTTAAATGTCCTTTTGGACTATAAATACCCACAAAACTTGGAAAACATACAGTCACACATGGACGAGATGCAGCTATGATTTGTCATTATACTCGAAATAAAACAACATAAAACTTTGATAACAAAAAAAAAAAAAATGCAGGTAAGATTTTAGAAAAGAAACACTGCTGGGCTTGGTCACATTACATACATAGCATGATGTATTTAGGTTTAGGAAAGCAAACATGTTGACGAAGTACCTTAAAATAACTTAAAGTTCACTTGGTTACACATGAGACATGAACAGCGGTCTCCTGGGAAAAGTCATTTGTTTGTTTGACCCATCCACTGCTCAAACCTGTCTCCATACTCAGACTTCTGCTAGTTATACTACTTCCTTCTTTACTCCCATCAACACGTTTGTCATGTGATCATAGCATTCGAAATTATGCTAGTTAATCACAAACTATTTTTATAAATATTAAATTATTGGACCAATACAATGGAAAAAAAACTATGGAAAACCACTTAATGTTCAAATTCATTGACATCTCAATGGTCATCTCTCTGCTACCTGAGAGACTTGACTTGTTACTTGTCCTTAAGGACTTGAGACTTGCTATTATAAGACTTGGACTTGTCCCAAATGCCTTAAAAACATCTCCGCTGCAGAGTACAGGCTCTTCTAAGACTGGAGGTTGTGACATTGTTAAACATGATACCCCATTCTGTGCAATCATCCAGTCTGCGAATGCTCTGTGAGGGCAAAAAAATCCTCCTACAACTAAAGAAACTTATATCTGCAGGATTTAGGGTTTGATTGGAGCAGCCGTCACTGAGAGCTTGAGTCAAATCACACAAGGTTTACATTTTATCTGGGTTATCAGGCCTCCTAAAACTCAGCTTCATTTCATTTTCAGTTCGAAAATATGAAACTGACTGAGCTCTAATGAAATAAATCAAGCTGCACTGCAATTTCCACTGTTTTTTACTCAAACGGGCCCGAGACACTGAAGTCATAACATCAAAGCCACCAGCCTGCTGGTAACAGGCAACACCGACTCACCAGGAGTCAAGCTCCCATGGCAGGACACACACACACAAGTGAACAAGCTCGGCTCCACGCTGCTAGCTTATCTCTGATCCGCCATCTCCCTTCCTGCGGTTTGGATCTGATGAAGCCTTGTACTTCAAAGTTTGTGTGTGTGCTGTGTGCACATACTGTATGTGCATACGTGTGTGTGGACGTAATGGAAAGCACCTGCACTTGTTGAGGCGGGGAGATATTTTGTGTGAAACAATGAGGAGACGTGGACGGATGAATGGACGGATGCCGAGATTGAAGGAATTAAAGTATTTAATTTGTTTCATCTGTAAAACAATATTCGCAAAGCAGTTTTGTTGGTAAAGCCTTAAAAATAAATGACATTAGATTTGACTGGATCGAGGAGACAAATGGACGGATAAAAAAAGAGACAGAGCGTCCAGATTGGGGGAGGCTTCCTGCGGATGAAACAACGAGATGAATTGGATCGAAGACGTAAAAAGGCTAAGGTGGGATTGGAAACGTGGATGGAGGGATGGAAAGAGTGAGGAGGAGGGGATAAAGGGGACTGAAAGAGGGATAGCAGTGATCAGATAAAGCAAAATAAAGATGAAAATACAGAACACAGCAGGAAAGAATAAGGAAGAGAGGATTTCAAGCGTCTGAGGGGATCGTACACACACAAGCCTGAGAGATGGATGAAGGGATGAGGAGGATCGAGCACCAGTGAGAGAGTAAATGAGAGACAATCGAGCAGGCGGGCGAGTTCTCATGACTGGAGATTTAAGGGGTTTGGGAGCAGTTTGAGGAGTTTGGATACAGCAGCACTCTTTCATACTCATTTGTTATTCTTTTTTCGGGAGATTTAGCTCTATTTTACAGTGGATATAGACAGGAAATATGGGGGGCACAGAGAGTTAGTCTTGTGTCAAAGGTCAAGCCAACATATGGGATGTGCCAAAACACAGTGAGCCTCCATGGACACTTAACTTTGCATGGTTGTTAGAGCTGTATGCTCACCACAAACAGAGGACAAATCTGGAAGATTGACAGGACCTACAGGCTCTTTTGAGTCAGCAAGGCATTGTCCTTCAAGCACATTTTTTTTTTACAGCAGCAGATATAACTGCCAAAGGAGGTGCTAAAAAATGATCATGTAATGGTCATAAAGGGATAAACCTCAGGAAATTCATTACATCTTCCTATCTGAACGAACAAATACACTGTTCGCCAATGACTCCCAAAACTACATATATGACCATACTGACAGTCACAGTTTTACACACATGGTTAACAATGTGACACAACTGCAGTTACACCTGAAACACACTGCATGAGCAGTACATGACGACGGCCTCGCTGAACTGCAGCGTCTTGCACGCTCGCAGCGTCCACACCGGCAGCGTTGCTGCTGAGATGCCTCTGCAGAGCTGCCCGCTGCTATGAGTACTGTATTTTCACAATTCTAAACAAATATTCCACTCATTTATGAAGTTGTGCAAACTCCTGCACTGTCAACAACACAGCCCTGCAAATATTTCACAATAAAATATCTTGTGTCAACAACTGATGGGATTCTGTCGACGGAAACATTGTCAGAGGGTTTTTATTTTGAAACGGAAACAAGAAAGTTTGAGCAAAACAGATATATTTGTATTTCCTCATGTCTATGAAGGAAAAAGACATTGAAACTGCAGTTAAAGGTGGTATGCGGTCGATATATTTAAATAAACACCATTTTTGCTGTCTATTTCTGCTGACAACCACATGCAGCACGTGGAAAAAATCAGCGAGCCACCATTTTTCTTTATGTGCCGCAGCTGACAAGCAGCTGAGACGCACCTGAAAGTTCAAAGTTTGCAGAAATATAAATACTCCAGTACAGTGCAGATACTCCCAGAAAATACTTAAGTACTATAACAAACTATCATTACTCTACAACACTAGTCAATATCACACAAATACAAAAAAAGATCATCTATACTACTGCCCACTGACATGGTTTTTAAGCTATTATTATTACATTTTTGCCATCCAAACATCTAAAAACGCATGTATTTAGGTCAGGAAAATCAAAAGGGAGCATGTCCTCAAACACTCCTGGCAAGCTCCGTTTTTTTAAAACCCTGCGTACGGCCCTGTCTACCAACAGTAGGTCTAGTGTCAGGGGTGAACTGTATGGTGGAAGGATCTATACTCCATAACAAATTACTATGCATTACCGAGGCAAGTGCCAAAACCTCTCCCTGTTCCTACCAATAAATGTCAATAATATTATTAGTATGGTAGCAGACGATGAGTGGATCTGAATCTTTCCAGGTCCCTTTAACAATCTATCAAATTAACACCAGAAGAGTGAACACAGACACAGTCACACGCTTGGATTTCACCCCTTTTAACAAGAGGTCACAGGAAGGAAAGGTTTTTATTGGGTGGTCCTAATGGTCTGATCTTTGAATCTCACTTCCCAGAAGATGATCGGTGTAATCCCAAAATGATTCACACGATACTGGGAAAACTCTAACATTTATGTAAATCTCTGCCTGCAACCCAGTCAAAATCTACTGAGTATGATTTGAGTTTATACCTACGTTACTAATGAATATCTGAGGAGTTTAACAGTTTAGAATACTTCAAAAATGTGTACACACTTGTTTGTGTTCCCGGAAAGAAAATTTCTCAATGTGCAAGTTATTAAGAAACTAAAGCTGCGTAATAACAGAGTCTCTTCTTCTCGTGCCAAAGCGAGATGACTGATACCATTAAACATCAATAGAAGTCTGTGAGTCACTGACTCAATTAATGGAAGTGATGAAACGCCTGCACATCCAAACGCTGTTTTCCTGAGGGTTGTTGGGATGTTTGTTTAAGAGAAAGAGAGTGAAAGACAGATGGAGAGGAACGAGTGCGAAAGGGGGCAGAGAGTAGAAATGTTATCCAAGAGTGAGTGGGAAAAGCTAAATAACCGGCATTCATTTGACAGAGCAGGAGAAAAACCCTTTTCAAAGTGGCTTATTAGATTTCACTGTACTTTGCTTTTAAAAGCCAGGAGTTTGGGACAAAATTATATGTTTGAGAGCACTGTTAGCAAAAAATTCTGCCTCGAGTAGCAAAAGCAAAGACATTTGTCTCAAATGTGGAGCGGCCGGCTATTCATTTTGAGCACAGACCCATGTAATTTACTGCTTTCCCAAGCACAATGTAAACTAAATTACGGGTTGTAATACAATGCATGGCTTACATTGATAACAAGGCCATTCGGCTACAAGGGAAAGAGTCAGGGGGCTGGGCCCATGCCCATGTGTGAGCACACAAGTCATTATCACGTATACACACACACACCCTCACACACACGAGTCATTGTCAAGTTTGAGATGAATGCACTGTAAAATCTGACAAGTTGAGCTAACTCAAAATAGTCTTGGAAACTGACTGCCTTGAATAAGGAAAGTAAATATGACCAGTAATCTTAATTTATGTTTATATCCAATTGTTAAGTTTACTTAAAATTTACCTTTAGTAAACTAGAGTTAGTCTGAGTTAATTTGATAATCAGTTCATCTGTGAGTTCTGTTTTAACATGTTCAAGAAAATACAAACATGACTGACCAGCTGAATAGAGATATATAGCAGAGTAAACTTGGTTTTGTGAAGTTTCTAAAACTTAGAAAGATTGATTTAAAGTGGAAAACAACAACGTTTTCAATTCTCTCCCCACCTAGCATCTCCAAGTGGTGTTATTGCTGATGCCACTGTAGCAAAGACTGGTGGGATTGCTTTCTAATCTCTTCAGAGATTTACTATTCATAGATGAGCGATGGACACTAAACAACATCATCAACACACACTAAGAGGTTAAGTAAATTATGTAATTATTTTAAATAGTTATGTTTTATTCGTTTTTAAATGATAGAAACTGATTGTTTCTGTAAACTACTTGATTTTAATCGTTGCTATGGCCTCTGTTCATCGTGGATCACCTACATTTAGGTGCAAATTGCAGAGCAGGGGTTTTATGCAAGATGGTTGTAAGATTTTAGCTATGTGGCAGTTTTTCACCAAACTTTGTCAATATTACTGACCTATATTATAACAACTGCTTATATAATGTGACATTCACTTCATATTCCCTACAGTAACTGTTACAGTTACATATCAAACATAGCAAACTATGAATCACTGGATCCACTCCTCCTTTGCAAAATCACTCGTTTACTGTAAAATCACTCCTTTGTTGCACAATGGTTGACGCACCTCCTTTTGCGCCATAAATCAATCCTTAATGTTTGCCAGGAGATCTTACCTGAGTGAAAACTAGGCTAACAGCAAACTTATTTTCACAGTTTTTTGCAAGCATGTGCACATGCAATCAACATTTAATTCAGAATTACATATTTAAACAAAAAAGTTATCCCTGGAGGCTTTAAATAAACTTGTCATTTTTAAGTTGCAACAACTTCACAAAAAATAGTAAATATAACTAAATTTAGAGTAAACTTGACAAATACATTTAAAAAAGCATGAATAAGTTTCATAGTAACATTAACTCACATTTTTCAAGGCAATCAGTTTCCTAGATTTTTTTTTTTTAAGTACAATCAGCTTGTCAGGTTTTAGAGTGTGCAAACTGCTACAAAAGTCTATAAAGGCCAGATTTACTGATAATCGTTGGATTACTGAAGAAAGCAGAGAGCGCTCTTTCCAGTTTCGACTAAACATTTGTTAGAATTATTTAAGCTCAGAGCAGAGAAGGGGCGAAAAAAAAAGTTTGCATTACCTTGCCCGGGCCCTCGATTTCCTTTCCCAGGATATTAATGAGGAAATGACACACACTTGTAAAGAAAGAAAGAAAGAGAGGGAAGAAGGAGAAAAGAGGGAGTGAGGGATGGAGGTTTCAGGGGGATGAGGGCGGGTGATTAATCCCGCTTTGAGTCGACTCCGCCGGGAATTCCATCAAAAGGACGGAGAAAAGGGATTTTAATTGCTGTTCCCTCCACGTTTCCCAAAACGCTTACCTACCTCCACCCTCCCCACCACCACCACCATCCACCCTCCATTCCTTCACCCTTTTCCTCCGCCATCCATGGTGAGGGGGGTCGCCCTGGAATCCGGCAGTCCTCACACACACACACACGGACCCAGAATTACTTTCAGATGTGGGGTGAAAGCAAAGGTAGGTGTGTGCTTAAAATGCCACCTCACCCTCTGCGGCCTGTGTGCGCAGCTCCTCATTTTAGCATTTAAACGTGTGTTTATCTTGCTGTCACATGTGCTGAAACCCCACCTGTATTCGGTTACAGTCTAATGCCGGGCCCTGGTACAACTAAACCTACTCAGTGTGTTGATAACCTAACACAAAGCACTGACCCTTTTATGGCCGTTAGCTTCGTCCGCGTGGATCGAGCTGCCAGCGGAGTCAGTGCGTTCCTGCCACATCTGGTGGATGTGTTTCATCCTCCTGCTGGAGCGACCGTCAGAGTGGAGGCTGGGGACCCATCAGAGGTCCTCCAAGGAAACCCTGCGGTTCCCCAATAAAAATGAAGAATAGTTTCATTTCTGTATTATTTCAGCTACCAGTTAGTTAAGTCAAAGCGTGTGCTGGCTGTGTCATGTAGTTACACATGTACTGTAGACCTTTCCTGTCCAGAGTGCCACTTCATTTAAAATTTACAGACCTCCCAACTCCACAAATACTGTTAGATATCCTCAGTTTATGATATTTCTATTTTTTTAAACATTTTTTTTGTTGTTTTTTGAGAACATACAAACTGCCACACAGCATAGCAAAAAGGAAAAATACAGAAACTCCCAAGGAACATTAGTTGCAACCAAGTAAATTCATTGGGCAATACCTTGAGGGTGTTTGCATTTGGCATCACGTCACCAGAGGGAACTGCAGATGGCGGGCAGGAAGTGATTTCTGCATGGAGAGGCGCTTTAAAAATGCCAAAGTTTTGTGCCATTTACAGCTGTGCCAACCAAAGTGCGAAAAAACAGGCTACTTTCGAGTCCTGAAGTTTGTGTGATATAAATGTTTTAAAACATCACTCTACTCAATGATATGAAATAATAATTTAGTTTAAAAAAAGATCTCTTTTTTAAGAAAATGTATTGTCGATTCTAACGTTAGGTTTTTTCTCATGTTAAGATTCATCATCCATTGGAATGGACCAAAAAATAATCCTAAGTTTTTTAAATTTCTTTTCTTGTATTGCATGATTTATGGGTGCATTTTTTGTGCGTTTGGGACACATTAGGATCTGAATCTTTGGTGCATGGAGTAACTGAAATTTTGTGAAAGAAAAAAATGTCCTGCCTTATATACTGATCCACAAACATTAACCTTTACATTCCAGGGAGCCGAACTGTTGGTGAAAAACAGAGCGATCTTTAATGAGTGGTCGGTATCAGGTTTAGCGTCTTTCTCAAGTGTCCTCGTATCTATAGAAACATGAATGAAAGCTGTTAATATCCATCAGTGGGACTGTCTGTCTAAACCACACAGGTTATGATTAATGTACACCGAGCATACACTGATAATAAATAACCCTCTCAGGGTGTTTTATTTCAGTTTATCAAACAGTTGTACTATATGTTTTTACTTTAAGTCCCCTCATCCTCTTACTCACCTTAACTTCCCCTTTTACTTTCCCTTTACATCCAACAGGATCAAAGTAAAAAGGCTGAGGGGAGGGGGTGTTTAAGTGGAGATAAGATGGGGGTGTTTGATTTCGACCACAGCTAGAGGTCCGACTGTCATGTCATGGATAGATGACTTTAACAAACTTCCCTCAGATGAAAACTTTACCTCCCCCTGTGGCATCATATGGCCTTGGTTAGAGATAAGGGCCACTTCAAATGCATTGTGGAGTTGTCTATAGATGGATCTTAAAGGGCTGCTGTCGGGGGAAAATAACATGTAACTGCTGTTTGTTTGTTTTTTTCGTCACTGAAATAGTATGTAGTCACCAAATATTCTGGTGACAATTTGATGGTCAAAGATGATGAATGTGCTCATTATAAAAAAAAGAAGAAAATATTATCTCAGATTTAATATTTAGGATTTAAAAAAAGTTTGCAAAAGTTTTCTGGGCAAAAGAAAAAAGTAATAAAATACAGTTTTGCATCTCTCAGTCAGCAGAACGCCACAAGCACATACAAACAGTGCTCGCTCATGCACACTTGGCATCATGTGGTCCTTGTAAAAGACGTTTTAAAAAGGTCTTTTTCCGTTCTACGGTACTAAAAATAGCTTTTACAATGCAGCGGGTTATTGTTGTGTTATCGGAGCCTCGGGAGGGCAGCCACAGGATAACATCTTTACTGTTGATGTTTGCAGGAACAGAGTGTAAGTGATGGCATCTTCATGTCCAAACATATATCAGAGAAGCAGAGGGAAAGTAATGGTGTTTATGTGTGTAAAATACAGCTTACATTAAACTCAGTGAGATAAAAATATGTGATAATGTGTGGATTGGTATCCATGGAGGAGGATCTTGTTTTGCTGACACACTATGTAGACAAATCTTTATCCTGATTCACAGCATAATAAATTCCTTTTGACAGCGTGGTGTCTATTACAGGTATCTGACCAATACTAAGAAATTCAGACGACTACAAAAGACTGTAAACAAGTCAAGTTAAAGTCTGAGACACAAGACTGCAACAGTTCGGCAAGCACAGAGTCAATTTACTCCCATAATGTCTACATTAAGTTTTTTATTGATTATTATACATGAATGAACTTTTGATTAACATGCCGATACCTGGACTATACTTACATGGCCTCAACAAAAAGAACTGTATGCCTTAAAAAACATATATTAATTATAAAATCCAGTTAACTTCTGAAAAAACAAGTATTGGGTCTTAATGGTAACCTCTTCATGTCCCAATTAAACTATCATGAAGCGCTTTTTCACCCACTTTTTATTTTTTTCTAAATTGGAGAAAATGTAAAATTTGCACTAAATGTGATGAAAAACTAACTAAAGAAAAACATCATTTTCGAAAAAACAAAATTCTGCAATTCTGATTCTTTGTTAAAGGAATAGTTTAAGACATTATATTTATTCTCTTTCTTTTTGAAAGTTACAGGCAAAGATTAATTTCTGCTTGGACAATACAATCCAGTTTACTTCCTGTCAGCTCCACAGTAATGTTACCTTTGCCTCCACCCTTAAATCAGAGTACTTTTTATCTATAGCCAGCTTCACTTTTTACATTTACATAATCACCTCAGCACTTAAATAACTAAGACGTTAGCTGGTTCAGAAGGTGAACAGTGTTTGGTACTCCAATTTAACTGTACCCAACATGGCGGCCACGTCAAAAACTTTCTCATTTTACAGAGAAACGGTCTGCTAAGATACATTTCTGAAGATATCTGAATGCAGTACCAGAATCTTGATTCATATTTTAATCAGCGCTGCCTAGTTTGACAGTTTGACTGCAGTTCGAGAGCCGTGATTGACAGGATTGACAGTTGTATTAGAAACTTCTCGGCTCTAGCTGGTTGTTTCTGTTAACATGCAGCAAAGTGATTTTAAATGCTATAAGGCAGCAGAATTTGTTGAGGAGTACGTTTTATTTTCATTATCTGTCTCATTAAGTGCTGTGTGAATATAGTGACAGTTTCAGCAAATAGCATACTTTAAAGGCACCAATTATACCTTTAAAGTATGGCTGGGTTTAGGAGAAAAAAAACAAAAAAACTGCAACCACTTTTCATGGCACTTTTACTGCTGGAAAAATGGCCACAGGTCGCTAAAAAACACCCATGTTTGGTGGCTAAAAAGCCGCTGGAAATGTAGCAATGACTCATTTAAAACGAAAAAAATGTTGGTCTTAAAAAATGGTCTGCAGCTTGGCAGGCTTCATCCACCATCTGCTCCACTTCCCAATGACGAAGTCTGCGCAAATATTACGTCACTTTAGAAACATCGATAGGATACTTATGAAACATACAAATGTTACTTGTGCTCGATCTGCAGAAACATACAATACAACATTTTTTTTTCTGGTGACTGGGCTGTGTGTTACCGTCTTTACAGCTCAGATTTAGAGTCCAGTTCAGGACTGGATTTTGGCACCCTTGGTTGAAACACTCATGATGTGTCATTGAGTTTTTTTGGTGGCTTAATGATCATTTCTCTCTCTAAAATATTTGGTCTGACCAAACAAAAGGAAGAAAAACATCTGGTTGCTAAACATGAATCTTACATGCATTTGTGGTCCATATTTAAAAAAAAATAAAAATAAAAGTTGCAGTTTTTCTAATAACAACATCTCCATGGTGTCTATGAAATGAGTGAAAATATTTAAATAAATGTGAGATTCAAGATAAGGGCATATAGGGTAAAATCATTTTACAAAGCCTTGCCATAGTGTGGGAAAAGATGGAAAAACTGTATCTAAACAAAAACTCATTATGTTCTTGTCTCGTGTGGAAAAAACCACCGGGTAGGAACATATTATTTTGTTTTGTGTATAATGGAAAGCGCATGTAGAAAAACCATGTGGAAAAGAAAAAAGAAAAACACAATTCATATTCTTGCAAATAAGCTCCAGAGCAATGCGTGTTATCACTGCGGCTGCATGGAAGTGATAGCAGACATTTGTTTTCTCCTCCATGAAAAACAGAGAGAGTAATGTTTACAGACACCATGTCGAACGCAGAATGTAAACAGGGAGACGGCACAGGAAGAAGCGATGTGGCGGCACATTTAATTAAATGCAGCCACGGGAGATGAACATAAGCCATCATGAGACCGAATCAGAAGTCCTAACATGTCTTTATGATCTGATCTCTAAAGTCACATTGACAGTGGGATAGTAGAACAAGATGCTTTAACCCTTAGTGAACCAAACAAGTTGCTAAAAACACATGTGCCATCATAAAGCACTGAGATACATAAAGGCTTTTAGTATTTCTTGATCCTGGTTATGCTTGATTTTGTGATTTTATCGCCATAAAATATGTAAAAACAAGTGTCAAAGGAGTAATGTGTAGAATTTTATGGCATCTAGCGGTGACGATTGCCGACTGCAACAAATTGAAATTTCTCTGTTAGGATTCGTTCAGTGTTCACTGTTCAGGGGTTAATTATCCGCAGAGGTCTCTTTCTCTCCAAAACACACGGACGCAGTGATTAAACCCGGCACATGGAATAAATCAGTTTAATATTACAAATCCGTGTTTCTGCGACATTGTTTGGCTTGTTGCAAACAGGCATCTAGCCAAAAGCCTACTAATGTTCACCTGATTTTTTTTGGTCACTTAAGATCCAGCAGCTGAAGTTTTGTTTAATTTTGTGCCATATTATGCATTATTATTATGTTTTTATTTGTACTCTTGTATTTTATTTGTATTATTTGATCTTTTTAACTATGTAAAACGTCTTTCAGTTCCCTGAAAAGCACTCTATAAATAAAATGTATTATTAATATCAATATTATTATGATTACATCAGAGCAGATGAGCAGAATTGCTTGCTGACTGACGCCAAGTAATACACTTCTGATATGAACAGCCAGGCGTCTGCTAATGGGGGTCTGTGCTACGGTTGACATATCGGGGCGCTTCCATATCCAGTGTGAACATAAGGTTATCCACAGCGGTCCCTTCTTCCTCAAAAAAACAACAAAAAAAAAAAAAAACGGACCCAGTGATTTAAACTGGTAACAACACTGAATAAAGCAGTTTCAGGTTAAAAATAAGTGTTTTTCTGATGCTTCAGCTCATCCCCGAGGAACTTTTGGTGGCCGATGCCAAAATGCAAATAGCCTCATCTAGAGCCAGTGTTTGGTTTGTCCAACCTGGGCTACTGTAGAAACATGGCAGTGCAACATGGTGGACTCCATGGATGAGAACCCACTTTCCATAAGCAGCTCAGTCTAAGGTAATGAAAACACATACTTATTATATTAAACCCCATTTCTACCCGTATATACCCCTAAATCTGACACACTGGACCTTTAATGGTCAGATGCATAACAGTTGGTATTATTTACTGAGTTTCTGTTTCTAAGCTTTGTGTGGTCCCAAAATCAACAAACTTTATGATCAGACGTCATTGAATAGACAAGTGTAACTCTAAGTGAATCACATCAAGAGTTTGTTTTTAGACTCACTTCTCTGCGTCAGGTATGCTTTTAGTTAGCAGCCGACAAGAGTGTCAGATCATAATCAACGCAACACCTGCTGGGCCTACCCAGAAGCCCCTGCTCATATGGGCTGAATTACTGGCCCATCTAATTGGCTGGCTCCCCTGTGAGAGCTTAAAGCTCTGCGCTGTGATTGGTGGAGCCACAGTGTTTGAGATGGCTGGCTTTGTGAGTGTGAAACTGCAAATCTGTGAAAAGTGCGGTGTAGTGCATGCGTGTGTGTGTGTGTGTGTGTTTGGAAATTTAGATTGATCAATATGATCCAAGCACTGTTTAGAAATCCATATGAGCTGTTGTTATTTTCAAGAAACAATTACTGTTTTTATCTCGTGGAAAGTGATTGCCTCATGCAGGAAAAACATTCTTCATATTTAATAAATGAACTCGAGGCCACTGCGTTTTGACTGCAGCCATAAGCTTGTGGGTTCATAAAATGCGAAATGTTGCTACATCATTTGTTTTCAGAGTGATTTTACACCCCAGGATGAGGTCTGTGTAGTGCTCTCTGTAATTTAGCCGCTCTGCCAGCTTCCTCAGTCAATCCCATGATCCTTAGGGAAACATTCTCTTTAGCCCTCAAACAATACTGAGCCCTTCTGGTACATATTTTACAACCAAATGGTGTCATGGGCACGCAACAATGCCAGAACACATTGTGCAGGAAAAAATAAAAAATATATGTATATGCATGTGCGCGCACGCACACACACACACACACGTGAACAAAGAGACAAACACACAATAAAAGTCAATAAAAGTGTTTTAGGATGCTCAGGAGAGCAGAGTTTTAAGACTTTCTTCCTGCTTTCACTCCTGGATACCTAACACTTAGGATTTCAATTACTATCATTCTGCCGTGTGTGTGTGTGTGTGTGTGTGTGTGTGTGTGTGTGTGTGTGTGTGTGTGTGTGTGTGTGTGTGTGTGTATGCCCATGTGAGTCTAGAGCACAATTAACGACCTCTGTTCATTGGTAGCCGGCAGCCAAAGTGGAATGGTTCGAGTTAGGGGGAGAAATGGCGTGAAAAGAAAGCTAAAAAAGGAAAAAAGAAACACTAAATGCACTCTGGCTCCACGGCCGTCTCCTGTGACAGCGGAGGCTGAAGCTTTTGTAAGCCTCATTTCCACCCAGCTTACTCACTGAATTTAATGCAACACTTCTGGAATAAAGTGGATTTTTTTTGTCTCTCCGACTTGAACTTTATTTAACTTACAGTATTTTGACATAAGAGGAATCACAGAAGCCTTTATGGCTCTTATTATTGATGCAGCATTCCTGTATGAAGTACATCACAGAATATATAAATACTCCACCAGAGGCATAGACTTTAACTACGAACTTACGAATCGGATGATTTTAGACTTAATTTGACAAAAAACAAAAAAGACTGCAACTTGACTTGGCCTTTAATATCAATGACTAATGACTTAACTTGGACTTGAGCCTTTTGTCCTGAAAGTACTTAATATCTACCCCTAAGCCCGAAGATGAAAAAGTATATTATTTACAAAGTGTGCCATAAATTAATTTGTTTCTCTTAAATTCCTGAATCAACTAACATTAATGTAAGTTCATGCCCAGTGATTCAGCGCTTAATTGGACTGCATCTAATCAAATTGCATTTGAAAACTAAGAATTAACATGATGTTACTGAGCGTGATTTGGAAAAAAATGATACCAAAGATCATTTTGTTTCCATTCAAAAACTATGTGGTAGTCAACAAAATCACATTGCATTATGCAAAATGTACATGTCGAAAATTACATTTCAATCAACATCTGAAGTAGCACAAAGAGAAGCAAATTAAAGGTGTGTATCTGACTCACAATTACGCCAGTCGAATAACATTTGGCATTACAAAAAAAGTATTTGACGATTCGTTTTGTTTTCCACGTAAAGTTTTAAAGTTTGAACGGGTTCAGTTTGACAGCAGCTTTCATGTAATATAGTAAACAATCTAACAACGCTAACACCGGATCATAAATGTGCAACAACAATGTTGCCGACACTAGATTTTGAACAAAAGGCAGAGATTGTGTTAATAAGTTGCTTCTTCACCTTACACTGCAGAGTCTCTCTCTCACTGCGTGCCGCTGCCTGCATGTCCACTTGTACATGAAAGTTGAGAGCAATCACTTCAAAGCAAAATCTGGGGACCAAAACATCCCCAACAGTTCGCTCCACACTGACTAACACAAAAACAATAACAACTTTTCACTTCGAAGTAATCTCAGTCAGACTTTTGATTTAAATCATTTAAATCTTTCAAGGGGCAGCCTTAATAAGTTACTGCTAATATCAGCAAAGTTAGTGAGCTAATGCTCAGCAAACATTAGCTTTACAGCTATGTAACGTGTTAATAAGCTTGTTTTAACAAAAATTTATTTTTTAAAAAGCAATAAAGATTTTTGTAAATTTGGCATTTCATTTAGTGAAATGCACGTTACAACTTGTTTAGAACTCAAAACTCAAAGTTTAGGACTTGGGACTTGACTTGGGACCTGTCAATCTTGACTTGGGAACTGACTCAGAACATGCCTGTCTTGACTAAGGAATAGAGTGCCAAGACTTGAGACTCACTTGTGACTTGCAAAACAATGACTTGACTTGCCCCCCCTGCACTCTGCTGTATACCCATAATTGTGATAACATGGCGTTCGGTGGGCTGAGGTAAAAACAGGAATGTCAGACTTTGTAAAGAAAAGTTCTGAGGTAGCGAAGGGAAGAGAAGTTGAGGATTGTGTGATTATCGTGTCAGCCAAGGACCAAAGCAACCCATCATCCAGAAAAAAAGTAATTTGTTTGATTAATTGACTATCAATCAGTTTCTAAGAGAAAGAGATCAGCTAGTACGAATAAATCTTGTTTCAGTCTCTGCGCCGTCTCTTAACCCACATCCAGATCCCTCCAAACGCCGCCTGCAAACCATGACCTTGACTGGAGTTTACTGCAGTGGGAGCGCAGTCAGACTCCAACCACAGTCAGCGTGCTGCTGCACACCGAGTTAATCACGCTTTCTATTAACTTTTATTGGTTACACACATGTAATGGCATTTAATTGAGTAGAATGTACAAAGTTTAAGGCTATTTTTCTTAGCTTTGGACTGAGTCCATTGTGGGCTGGTACCAGTGTCAGAACAATGTGGTAGAAAGGACATGAATGGAGCCACACACGCACACACGCACACACGCACGCACACACACACACACACACACACACACACACACACACACACACACACACTCAGAGAGACAGTTTAAGTAGTGTAAGAATACTTATTTCTATTCTATTTCTATATTTCTATTACTATAATTCCCAGTAATTGCCCTTTTTCTCATCAGAAATTGCATATATTGCAACTAAGACAAAAATTAAGCACTGCCTGCAAAAGTAATATTATTTAGTAAAAGCAATCCCATGCATTGTACTCTAAGTAACCTACTACAGTGTTGACATAATAAGATATAGTGACAAAAGGTGCTGATTGGCCCAATTTAACCAGGCAGATCACAGTCACCTTTGACATTTGTGTCTTTATATTAGTTACTCTGCTTTGTCATGATGATTTGAAAATGTCTGACGAAGATCTCTCTTAGAGAGAAACACTGCACAATTTAACATTACGGGGAGCTTTTGATACAGTGTGTAGATCTTTGATTGAGCTTTCTGTGTGCATCACAACAGGCACTTTCTACAATCAGGATAAATATCGCCTCAGCAGACAATGTTCACTCACCTGCATGCGGTTATGTGTGACCTATACTTCCTTTTGGTCAGAGAGTTCTAGAAATGAGCCAATCGGGAATAAAAAGAATATGATTCTCAAGGTTTTTCTTCATTTCAAACAGAAGAGAGAAAGAACAAATGAGGAGAACGAGGAAAACAAGTCTTTTAAGGTTAAAGAAAAGATTAATGAGGAGGCGAGAACAAAACAGAAACAGGAGAGAGAGGAAGTATAATATGAGTGAGTCTGTAATTGTGAAATTAGCCTCAATCATAACACTCGTACATTCACATTAGCCAGGACACACACACATGTTTAGTCTCTGCAGTTGTGAGGAATGTTTAACAGTAGATTACCGGCTGCAGAGAGGAAACACACATTCAATCTTAAACCCACAATTTCAAATCATAAAGCCTAATTCATATATGTTTATATTAAAAAGCTGGTATTCCTTGTCATTTAAGACCTTAACTTTATGATTTTAAGGACATGAGCAGAGAGGTCTCATCACTGCGTATCCATCTGAGCCCTGAGAACACCTGTTCACTGTTTCCTTTGGCTGTATTTATTTAAATACATGACCACATCACTCTTTCCGGCTTTAGCTTTATTTAGAATGGGTCAGTGCACATTGTGGCTGGATTATATCAGTATGAGAAATTTCTAAATTGGGTGTGGAGTGAACCATGTTTGGGGAAAAGTCAGGCTATCTATCTGCGTCTCCTTGGACCCTCATCAGTGGACGTTTCCTAAAAAGAAATCAACCTTTGTTTAAACTCTGAGGAGGACTAACTGGACGGTGCACTGCAGCCTCGAGGCATGAATGAAACTCCTCAGGATGTACTGACACTAAATTGCACATTCACAGAGTCTTTGCTAGTAATTCATTGTGCATCCTGACAGTTGCTAAGAGGGGATGTTTTGAAAACACTCAAGGAGGCTCCAACACTGAGGATTTCAGAGTCATTCAGCTGCCAAACGTTGACCTTTTAAAGCAAGAAATAACAAAAAAAATTATGCTTTTCTTTCTACCTTAACTGACAAACTCACAATGGCTCGTGAATACTTGTTTTTCAGCAGTCGACTTTTAAATCTTCCCTTTCTGATAGTTCTGTAAATGGATGGAGTCAATGTTTACAGTTATGTTTCTGTGCCATAATAATAAAGCAATCAAAGGTTGATTTTGAAAGGTTACATATCTCAAGTAGAGACTTTGTAAGATCTTTTTACAATTTACCTACTACTTGTAAAACAGTGAAACAATAGTCTAAAAGCTATAATAGTACTTTATACTTTGGAAAATGTTACATATATTTGTATTGCAAATTTACGGATAAAACAAAATATTCTTCCCTGAACACACCTGCTTCAATGCCACCTCTACATACACAAACTGTGTCTGAAAAATTACAGTCATAGATCTAATCTGTATGGTCAAATAGGATTTTAAAGACATGAACTAAAATCAGAACTGTGTTTTTACAGGGCGATTTCAATCCCAGCTTGTCAAATACAGAGGCATCCTTTAGTGTCTGTATGAGAAACTGTGCTGTTTTATTTTCAGATGCTCACTGCATCTGACATAAACTAAAGACTGATAAAGTTTACGTAACCGAGGGAGTCGTGGTGGATGGGTCAAACAAACAAATGAACGCAGGACTTTTACCAGGGGACGGGTGTGTGAAACCAAAGGTGGAGATATTTTAACTGCGAAAAGTTTTATGTCACAGGACTTATTTTACTTATTAACCGCAACCATAATCTTTATTCTAAACCTAACCGAGCTGTTGTCTTATCCTAACAAGTGATGAGTGAGCCATTGTTGGTTTAACTTTTGACCAAGTGTCTGTTGTGAGTGAGAATTTGTTGGTTTTAATTACCATGTCAAGGAGATATATATGCTGCGAACTGTTCACTGCCAAATTAATCATTTTTGGAATATATTTTTTAGATGTTCACTGTCAGGCTGTACTTTTTCTCCCTACTATATTCACCACTACAACTAAAGCCATTCAAAGCACCATTCAAAGCGCTCCATCAAAATGTAACCAAAACCAAAGTTTGAGTTATTTAGTAATCTAAACCTCAGATGGGAACAACAACACAAATTCCAGATCACTGGTGTCCTGAATTTTATAAGCCCTCCCTGAATAATCGTGTTACACTTCACGAGTTGAAAAAACAGTTTCAACCAGCAGTTATACTTCCTCCGAAACTAATTTGGCAAATCTAATTAGCAATATGTGAATGTCCTCTGTGGAAGACATGGTTGACATACTATACATACACACACCTTGAACCTCTGTAGAGCAAACAGAGTCTTGGTAATGACCATTTAGCAGCAGGAGATCATTTCTAAATTGTTTATCGAGCCTTCGCTGGCCGAAGTCCAGAGGGGACGGATTCATTCATGCTGAAACTGATTGGAAAAGAGAGGAGTAATTTGCTCCAATCAGAGCTGCCGTTGTTACAATAGCCTTCTGGGTTCTGCTCTGTCATTCACCGCTCTTTACTTTTTGTCTCCTATCTGTCTCTCTCCACTTTATTCTTTTGACCCTGTCTCCTGCTGTCTAATGGATTTTAAAAAAAAAACCTCTCAAATGAGTTGTGTCGAGCCACATCAGCATCTCTCTCCCATCTTTCTGTTTTTCTCTCTTGTCATTGCTCAGTGTCTCCGTCTTGTTTGTCTCTTTTTCTTTTTCTCTGGACCACATTTAGTCGACGATTCCTAGAAAATCAGCCTTTGTTTAAACACAGTGGAAGATTGGCTGTCTAACTGGTGCTACACAGCTTTGGGGTATGAATGAAACCGCTCACCACATAATGACACTGAGGAACGCAATCTTCAACTGAACTCTTTTATAAATTCGCTTTAAGAGTACCTGACATGTTTTTAATGTTCATGGACCCTCTGTCTTTCTGCCTGTCCGTGTCTTCCTCTGCCTCTTTTTCTTTCACTCTGTCTCTTACCAAAAAATCCATTGCTGGAAACAGTGCTTTGTGAAAAAAAAGAAAGCTGTTTGTTTGTCTTTCTCTGCGCCATCTCTCTCTTTAGATGATTTATTTGACTGCATTGCGGCGCTCAGCTCCAGTTTCAGGCGGTTCAGCCAACGTAAACCTTGTCACAACTCTGAATTCCTGACTGGGCTACAGCTTCCAGGCAGAGCTACAGTGGATCAGCGCTGGATAAATACACGAGATAAGCCACGCCAGAGCCGTGCATAGCACACGAGTTAGGCGAAGGCCTCAGATGATTATGCGCGGCAGGATGCTTCATGTGAGAGGACGGCAACCTGAAGAGGAGACATTGTTTCATGTCAATATGTCATGCTGCCTTAATGCATGAATATAACTGTATGCTATTTATACAGCAATATTTATCTGAAGTTTTCTATCATTACAGACCAAGTAAAGCTGTAACTGAGTATACAGAATTAAGCCTGGGTGGGTTTTATTGTCTTTAACTCTTTAAAAACTGACCTCCCGTATCACTGTTTACATGATTCTGTTTAAACAAATCTAAAATAAAGACAATATAGCTACAACATTGATCCTTCTTACAGCAGAAAGTTAAGGCTTTCGTCTTCGCCATCATCACGTCATTACCTTACCTTACCTTACCTTACCGTACCTTAACTTACATGCTGTACTAAAGTTGTATTTCACCCCACCCAAACAAAAACCATAATAGTTAGAGCATTCATTATTTCTGCAGCAGAAGTCTCAGACTTCTGTCTACTCCATCATCATGTCATTACAGTACACCTGTGCCAAAGTATTATTTCCGAAATTACGCAGGACTTTCAGGAATTTACCCGTAGTGGGATTTTTTTTGCATATTCCTGTATATCTCAATCCAAAATTTTAAAATATTCACTCTTTTTATGGTGGAAAGCTAAGGCTTCTGTCTTCTGTTTCATTAAATGTGGTGCAAAAACACGCAGTTGCACCAGAGGGATTAATGATGAATGTATACTGTTGTGTATTTTACTGGGGTTTTTATGTATTTGATGTATCTATGTATTTTTGTACATGTTTTTATGTAGCATGCTACAGACCTTTTTCTCTGTCCTGAAAAAAATCCTTTATTACGAATTGTATTATTATGATGATTTTTTGCACTCTGATCATAAAAATGATCACATTTCAAAGACTAAATAATGTACATAGTTCAAATAAATTATGGAATGTTAAGAAATATTTTGTTTATGATCCTACATGTAAAAATCTTGTGGATCAATAAATTTTTTTGTTTTGTTTTTGTTTTTATTATCATTTTCTGGTGGGTATCTTAATGTAATGCACAATTTTATCAAGGGCAGGCATATATAAGCATTGTGCTTTTGCCTATACCTTTTCAGTCATTATCCCCATACATTATTTACTTTATGCTGTTGTATGTATGTATAAAAATGTATATACTTATTGTACATTATAGTGTATTTCATAAGAATTGTCTAAGAATTGTAAAAATATTTAAACATTTTAAATGACAATTCTACTACTTTCATCAATTATTATGGTTAACTTACTTACATAATCTTTTAGCTTTTATCTTAGCTTTTAGGTTGTAAGATTTTAGAAATATGAAGCAATTAGATAATCAAAACAATGATATCACAATAAGCAAAAACAGCAATGTAGGCACTGGCAGGAGTTTAAAGAGCTTTAAATCAAATAAACTTATCCGCGTTTAAAGCAAAACAACAGCACGGACAACATATTTTTAGTTTAGCCGTGCCGAACTAGACCAGGGATCATTCTCAAAAGCTGAAAAAGTTGTGAAATAGTTGTGGCTGCACAGGAGAACACTGTCTAATATGATTGATCGCAACATTTCAAATCATATTTCATTTTTTCCCGCTTAAGCCACTCTCTTGTAATAACCACAGTGGCAAAGACCAAAATCACTTGTAAGTTATTGCCTAAGCATTTTCACAGAGTGTGAGAGTTTATGTTACAATGAATTAGACAGTCACAGTTTGCTGCAGACTGTTGGCAGATGGTGGAGAGCAGGGATCAGTGTGTCACTCACTATCAAAGTTTCAGCGCTCGCTTTCCAGCGAGATGAAGTGGTGAGAGCGAGAGATGCCAGCTGGAGCGAGAAAGCTGCTGACTAACAAGTAAATCCCCTCAATTTGCTAAACTATGCTAACCTGACAAATATTATATGAGATACAAATATTATGTCATGTTGGTTCATTATTTATCCTGTGGGCCATACGTGTTGGAGTGTAGCTTTCTGTATTGACTCCAACTTTAGGTGTTTTTGTCATTTAGGTGGGACACAAATGTAGTTTGCTAATTGTGCCCAGAAAATATTTATTTTCAGTCCTGCTTTGGTTAGCCATTACACTTTATTAAATTAGTCAGACCCTGTCATAAGTTCACCGTACTATATATTTTTGTGGTGTGCCTCCTGCTCAGTGATGCAAGGCAGCTTGGGTAACTGACACTCTTAGCAATTTTAGGATCCTGGTCTACTTCAGTAAAGTGCTTCATAACAGGCTAAAGTAAGCAACTGAAGTTAAATATTATTTGCTTTCATTTTTCACTGTTGTAATTTCCATATCAATGGTGTCTGTCACCCAATGCGTTGTATAGAAGCCCTAAGCGGCCATACATTCATACATTTTTTTCCCGTTTTCCAGAGAAAACAGAGTAGTTTTCTTGACATCTTGAGATAACAAAACTTAATTAATTTTGAGATCCCGAGATAAATTAAATGTGATGGCCCTGAGGTTTCCGTCACAGGTGACATGTCCTGCCATGCTGACTGATGGATGCGCTGGACACTGATGGAGATAATCTGTTTGTTCTGTGTTTTTATGCTTTCTATTCTAAAATGCTTTTTTCAAAAAATAAATGAGTGAATGTTACAACACGAATGATAAAGTTAAAAAAGCTGTCTGTTGAGCTAACTTGATTTCTCAGGACCTCACGATGCCAATCAGTCTGCTCCTCTCATTCAGTTTTTTCAAAATACAATTGTCACGGTAGATTGTCATTCGTTAATTGGTTCCTAAGATTCAAGAAGGCAGGTCTTATCACCTCTGACAAGAAGGTTTTGCTTTCAGTTCGATTTGTTTGTCTGTTTGTTTGTTGGTTCGTCTGCGAGTCAGCGGGATTTTTTTTTTTTTTTTATGAGAGAAAGTAAATCTCGTATGTGGAGATGCAATGACAGTAAAGGCATTCATTCATTCATTCATTCATTCATTCATTCATTCACTCAGCAGGATTACCAAAAATCAACTGGCCATGGAAGAACTCATTACATTTTGATGGTGATCCAAATCTTGAGACAGTTACACAAATTATTTTTCACTTCTGTTAACACCACGAGATCGAGACTTTGGCCCTGTTGGAATAAATGCCATACATCTTATAATCCAGTTGTAATTTTAAATTAAGACAAAACAGCCAACTGTAGAAATACGATGAGTCCATGTCACAACAAACATTCATGGGTACCAGTGATCCTCTGGGGTAGCCTTCTCATAATTTGCTCAAACTTCATACAGAAAGCACCATATTTTTCATAATACTAACAGATTCGGATACATGTTTAGACATATACAGTAAAGCAGTTGGGTTTGCAGATTTGCATATCATAAAAGACCGGAGCGTTGGTCTTGACGGAGGTCTGCACTCTATGAGTGTCTTTCTATTGTATCTTTATATGAGCCAATCTGAGGACAAATGCCAGGAAAATGAGCAGGAAAATGAGGGACGTGCTGCAGGTGATGACAAAGAGCAACATCTTGATGAGACCGTGAAGTATTTTGGTTTAGCTTCTGTGTTTATTTGTCTAAAATTGCCTGAAACCAATGATGAGCTCAGTGTCCCGCTGGCAACATGAGAAGACGATGCCGGTCCCGGCTCTAACCGCTCGCTTGAGTGGCTTTGTGGGGGTAAGAGTGGAACGGCCACGGAAAGCAAAGGTTCAGGTACGGTTTACATCCTTTTTTGTTTTTGTGATCAACGAATTCAGATCATGTTGTGGCCTATCCCGCAGACCTAAAACAAATACTACTCTCAGTATTTCTAAGTAGTAAAATAAAGTAATACAGCACAAGTTCTGACTAAGACCAGGAGAGCACACACACTACACCCGTTTTAAAGCAATGCATGGCCTTGAACCAGACTACATTTCAGAGATGATTTCGGTTTATGAGCCGGTAAGGCCCCTTAGATCCTCTGACTTTTATTTTTTAACCGTTCCACAGAGTAGAAATAAAACATTTGGTGATTCTGCTTTTAGCCATTATGCTCCAAAACGCTGGAACAGCCTGCCGGAGGATCTGAGAGGAGCTTTTTGATCTTTTCAGTCCAGCTTTTATGTAGCGTCTTACTATCACACTTTTATGTTTTACATTTACTCTATTAAGATCTTTTTTTGCTTTTTTCATATGTTGTTCTTGCTTTTGTTTCTTCAGTCAAACAGTAAAGCACTTTGAATTGCATTTGACTAGTTTGAAAGGCGTTATATGCTAAAATTTGATTGACTGATTGATTGACTGATTGATATTACCTGTGTTTTGACATTAAATAATTCTCTTAATAAGATATGTAAAATGTATTTGCATATGGTGAGACATTTTCTTGATTATATCACAAATGAAGGTAATAACATTCTCTATCAGTCTTAATCATATCAACTCATCATGGTCATGACAGATAAAACAAGATAACTGAATGCAGGCCTGACCTACATCCATTGTAATGCATAAGAAACTCCAAACTAAGTGTAGAAGTATGCCTGTGGTTGATCCATACCATTTTCTTTTACAATCTTTAGTCAAAATCATGTGGTTTGGCCTGGAATCTGCAGCTTTTTGTTTGTCCTATGACCCAGATTTGCCTAACCCTAATATGAACTATGAGCTCTGCGCTGGTCTAAAGCTCCCAAAACAACCCAGAGCGCCTCGATCAGGGGTCGGGTGAACCTGTGAAGTCATTTCTGCACCACTGAAACGAGGATTAGACGGGAAACAGCACCCAGGGCCACTGGAGTATGTGTATGCTTCCATGCATGAGGGTGTGCATGCCTGCTGTGTTTTAGATTGAAAGCACAAATGAATATGTGACGCATACCTGATGTGGGGACGTGTATGCATCTGTGATCGTGTGTGTGTGTGCGTGTGTGTGTTTTTGGTTGCATATTTTGGTGTGTGAGTACCCAATGTGCCTGGTCTGAGCCTGGCTGTAGGGCCTGAAAGCACCCACTCTGTGTTTTCCTACCAGTGTTTGATCAGGCTGACAGGAGACCATTGTTTAGAGCTGGCTGGTTGAATCTTTGTGACCGAGTGCTGCTTGGCAGAAAAATTGCATTTCTGAGCGTTAGATACACAAATGATGGCTTAGATCAGGTCTTTCAACATTTTTCATTCCACGACCTGAGCAAGACAAGTCACTGACCCCGTTAGCCAGGATAACAATAATAACACTGCTGCTGTTATTCAGGGACCTACACCAAAGCAGCTCCAGTGCTGCCGACAACATATTTTAGGTCTTAAGGAATAACGAAGAAAACCAGGAAAACCACAAATACTTGACTATTTAAAGGTTGTAACCAAGCGACAATCTCTGGGGCTGAAAAATGAAGCCAACATGAAAGCGCCTAAAACTGCAGTTCTTTGAATGGCCGCTTGAGGCTGACTCCGAGAGCAGGTCAATCCCCACGGACCTCAATGTTAAAATGCCCAACTTCACAGCAGAAATAAACATGTTTACAGCGCGGTGCAAAAAACAGTTTTGGTCTTTATAGTTAATTTATCCATTCATGAATCAAAACTCAACCTTTTAAATGTGTATAGGGCTCAAAGTTATGCATAACTGAAGGCATGACCACTATGAGTGACAGGTGGATGCTGTTTATTGTCACGGCGCTACCACAGCAGCAACAATTACAACATAACCATGCAAAAACCCCAAGAATCAAAGAGGCCTAGTCATAGCTTTCGCTATGTCAGTGTTTTCACTTCATGAAAGTTACTGTAACATTTTCATCTCCTTAAGATTTATTGTTTTTCTTTTCTCTTCATTTGTACTAGGACCCTCTGGGGCTTCTCATGCACTGTTCTCCCTACCAGAAGTAAATGCATTTTGTTTATAACCCACGTAATCGTGAGCCAGTAATTATTATCAATATAGCAAACATGATCAGGGCCAGGCTGCAATCATGTGACCAACGCACCCATACCCCCACGAGACCAGTGTAAAGACTCTGAGTCATGTTTTTCTTTTCCTAAACCTAACCTACATAACTTTTTTATATGATTAATTTAACCTTTATTTAACCAGCTTGGTCCAACTAAGATTAAAAATCTCTTTTCCAATGAATACCTAGCTAAGACAGTAAACAGTGAGAACACAGAGTTGCAAACAGACACAAAGGGAGACAAAATACAATGCACAAGAACTACATTTTGCATTAAAAGAGAACTATCAATGAGTCAAAAGAGAACTTTCTAGGAGTCAGTTGTACAACCAGCCAGCTAAAACCAATCGACATCCTGTAGAATCCACTTCTAAGTCTTACATTTTAAATTCAAAAATATTTTACGACACCAGCTCCTTGAGCTTCAAGTCATCCTGCAGCAAAATCCGAGCTGAGGGTGCAGAATACTGAAAAGCCCTTTTCCCAATTTCTGTCTGAGCGTTTGGGACAGAAAGCATAAAGAGGCCCCGAGAACTCAACAAGTACGGTGCTGTACTTTTCTGCACGATGAAAACACATAGGTAGCGTGAGAACAGACCAAGAATCACCTTATATATAAAAGCTGTACCAACGTAAGAGCGTACAGGTCACACAAGCAGGCCATCCTACACAAGACTACAGCTCACAATGGTCAGTCAGAGCTTTACAGAGAGTAACTTTACTTACCTAACATACAGAACTTAACTTGACTTCACAATAACTACGTCACTTTTCATTAACTACATGACGTCATTTAATTTGTTCATGCAAACTGTTATATTAAAATATGTTTTTAAGGGAGGACAGTGACTGTCTTCCCCAAGTTTTCCCACCCAGACTTTCTGGATGAAATAAAAAAGTCCGTCTTTACAATATATAACATACCACTATGTATATACAGTACAGTAAAAAGCAATAAATTATCAATTTAACATCACATTATTTGTATTTTTTTACATTATCCATTTAGGGTGGGGTTAATATACAAGTTTACATCAAAAACATGTAACCACTGAACTCTGTGTGTGAACAAACTGTTCCCCAAAGGGATGCATTAAAGCCTCAATGATGTTCCACCCAACTGTCCTCTGAAAGTTATATAGCCACCACGTGTGGTCGAACGCTGACTGTCACGTGCTGAAAAGCCACATAATTTATGTACAGCTCCAGAAATTCTCACGGGAGCCGTCTCGCGCATTTCTTCTAAGGGACATCTCTCGGCTTGCCTCGGTTTACAAAGAGTGCGGTTCAGAGCCGAAGCTCTCCCAGGGAAGTCCAGACTTTTGGGTTTTGGCCAAAGAACATGTCTGTGTGAGGCACTACAAAGGCAAGAGTCAAGAGAGGGTTAAAAGGGTTTCAAAATGTTGTTGGCCAGGGCTGATTTTCAGTGTGAAAAGGGTTGTTGCTGATAAAATAAAACAGAGACAAATTGTATCACTTAAAAACAAATAACAGATTAGCGTGGATGTGTCTGCACGCACACACATGTTGCACAATAGCAGGATCTCCCCCAGTCTGACAGTGTAATTATCTGTCTGTCTCTGGTGTTTGTAGCCAACATGGCCCACACTGCAGAAACCACTTCCCCTCTGCCACAATGGACAGAAGCGCAGCGGAGATAAAGACAGACTGGAAATACCTTCGGGGTCTCTGTTTCTTTCCCCCCTTTTTCTATCTGTTTAATATCTGTCAGTAGTGGATTGAAAACCGAAAACCAGCCTAAATACAGATGAAAAAAAAAATATATTTTTGCGATTGCCGACTTCCAAAGATGTAGCGATTTTTGACATTGCGGCCTGCACGGAAAATGAAAACCATGTGGAGAGCTCAGGAGCGGAGGACGAGGAGGAAGAGAGGAGGGATGTAGCAGCCAAGAAATGCTGAATTGTCATCCGTCTGCCCTCGTTCCTTGCCACCAGACACCAGACGAGCTGACAAGGACAACCAACCCCAGCAGAGATGACTCAGTGCCGGGGTGGAAACATTGGGATGTTGACTTTCTTTTTAACCTTTATTTATTCAGGGAAAGCTTGCTGATCATGCAACCTCTTTTCAAACTCCGTATCACAAAAGCATTTTCCTCCAGCCACCACTCAGCTCCACTGCAGCTGCTGGGGGTTACCTGCCTCGTCTCAATATCAGTGTTGAAACAAGTGACTCATTCTTTCCTGAACGTTTCCACAGCGAGCGCGGGGATTCAAGCCGGCGTTCGTCCAGCCACAAACCACATGGGTAGGCTTTACTGTGTAAGAACAATGGTGTTAAGTTGAGTCTCATAAAGTATATTAAAAGGTGCTACTTGTAACTTTTTTCCCCGCAAAATTAAGAGCATGTTTCCCATAAACACTAATGCTCCCTGTGGCATGTGAATGTGTTTTGAGAAGTAAGAAGAAGGACAAGAGCCAGTAACAACGGTTGACAACAGCAGAAACCTGCTCCAAGAGGTTTTACCTGTCATTTTGAATAATGGTCATGGTGTGAATCGTTCACAGTAAAGTAGTTCCTATTTTATGCCTCTCAGCAGTTTCCCTTTTGGTGTGAAATAACTTGAAGGCGGACCATGCAAAACAGAGTAGAGAGAAGTTCATACAGGGTGACAGCTATTTCAAAAATGGCACTGTTGTTGTTGGAAATACTGAATCAGTTAAGTTTTTTCTAATTATACATGAATTCTAAAAAATAGCCACAACAACATTTTCAGGGTTTTAGCCAACACAGACCATTAGAAGTTAAAAGCTGTGAATAATCAATACATTTGATAGTTAACGACAGCTGCATTAACAATAACTAACAGGTTTCATAACGATCAGACGCTCATTTATTTATGACCAAATCTGTTCCAAGTTTCACTTTCAATACGCTTGATTTTCTTCTGCTCCATCTGTGCCAAGAGTATGCTCTGACAGTGTGCTGCACTGAATACCAAATGGCATATATATTTACTTGAACAGCACTCCTGATTAGTTATCCCGCTCCAAAAATAGATTTTTTGGAGATGCTTTAAACATGACAGGCCTTCACAAATAATGAATGTGTGGGAAACTCTGCAGATGAAGCCCTCTTTCTGTACTCAATTTATCCACATTTGTGCACATTTTCTCAAATCTTACAGGTATGGACAAAACTGAGTCGTACCACTGAAGATCATGGGGCCATGAAGTGTAGTTCGAATGAGATGTAAGTGGAGGACATGAGCCAGACATAAAAAAGGCAGAACAGAATGAATCAATTATATAGGGAAAATAATTATTAGTATATTTTTAAGTATAAAGGAGTCTTAACTTGAAATAAATTTTCATCCTAAGTCTGAGATTAGTTGTGTCCCTCTGATGGCCAAAAACCCTTCTCTCATTCATAAAATACATGCATGCCCTTTTGACAGCCTACTTTTTGGTTTAGTTTTCTTGTGTGTGTTTGTGTGTGTGTGTGTGTGTGTGTGTGTGTGTGTGTGTGTGTGTGTGTGTTTGTGCGTGCGTGCGTGCGTGCTTTTATGAGTTAGTGTGTGTCCATAAATTCTCACGTTTCTCAGCATTACCTGAGATAATGCCCGTACCCTGATTAAAGGACAGCTGATATCCTCACATCAGTGGTTGCCATGGTAGCTAATTGGCACAAATTACCCAGAGTGTGGCGGTCATTTCCTCGTTAAGTGCTTAGGGAGGTCGCAGAGGCTAACGTTACACCAATCACATGAAGTGTTCTCAATCAAGTCCTCAGATTACCGGGAGTGTTGCCGCAGACTGGGAAGGATCAAAAAGAGGGTTACATTTTTTCTCTTTTTCTTTGTTTTTCTCTTTTCACTCTCTCTGTTTCTGTTAAAGCTGCCGTCACTCTGAATAAGACATCTTTACTTCCTTTTCTCTCATGCTCTCTCTACATATCAGAGTGATTTCCAGTCCTCTATCCCAGGAGAAATCATCTTCACATCTGTCTTCTCTAAAAAAATGCTTGTTTCTCTCTCTGTGTCTTCAATTTCAACTTCATCTTCATGTCTCCTGCTTATACTCTCTTCCTCTATCTTTCAACTTCTCGTTTATCTCTCAGTAAGTTTCTTTCTTGGACTTTCTCCCTGAATCTTTTCCCCTCTGTCCCTCCATCCATCTTTCTGTTTTTGTCTCCCTGATTTGAGCTGCCTGAGGCCTGCAGTAAAAAACAAATGATTGAAGTTTTATGACTTAACAAGAAGAGAAGTGCAGATAGAGAGAGGGGGGAATAGACAAGTTTAAAACTGAGGGAGAAGAAGACGAGGGAGGATGGAAGAAGACAGCTAGAGAGAAAAAAAAGCAAGAAAAAAAGAATTAGGTGTCCCACATGAGCAAAATTAACACCTCTGAATAATCCCCTCTCATTCACTTTCATACAGTGTGATAAATATTTGCTTCCAGTAGCAAAGCAAATTTGCATCACTTCAATTTGGTGACCAACCACAAAGAAGTATGTTGAGGAGACAGTAATTGGTGTGTATTACCAGCCAATATTGTACAATATTTCCCATGAAAAATATAAACTGCTGCATGAGAGATGCTGTACATGTATGTATGTGTATAAATACATATGTAAGAAAATGAAAAAAGTAACATTTCGCATCTACACATTACGTGTATGCCAGGACGCCACTACCGTGATGTCAACAACAGCACATGGTGGGATAACGTCGCACATGGTTGTGTTGAGGCAACGAAAGCACATGGCAACCAACGCCGGGACGTCAACAAATACACTTGCTAGTGAGATGCAATGATGCAACACCACAAAAAACTGTCTGTCTCCGCCCAAGCAGTGCTCATCGTTCCAAATTAGTCTGCACCAAGTTTGAGAGAGAGAAAGAATAAGTTTAAAAAGATGTTACCACCGTTACATTTTCACTGGCTTCCATGCTGCTTTCTACTGTTTACTAACCTGTTTTCTGGTCTGTCTGTGGCATTGAATAGACACACCAGTTCAAAAAACTGGTGTTTAGTCTGCTAGCAATGAGAAAGGAGTCAATAACCTATTTTCAGCAGGTGTCTCTGTGTTTAAAAAACATGTGTGCACACCCAAATTCTGGTGGAAAAAGGGTATAAGGAGTGAGGGGGGGGGTAAGGGAATAAGGGGAAAAACAATTGGAAGAGGAACAAAGTGAAGGAGACATCAAGGAAGTCGAGATGAAGAACGGGGAAGGAAAGAGAAGAGATTTTGAGCGGGTGAACAGGCAGGATGGAGGTAGGCACTACAGAGAGAAAAGGTCAAAGCTGTTGTATCTGTTGGCACTTTGTCAAAAACTCCAGCAGATTATCTTTCCCAAGACAGAATATTTAAGACTTTTTTGCGGTATTAAAAATATGTGAAAAATGACACAGTTGTCATAACATTTGTACAGCAAAATGTTTTCAAGAATGATGGCTCCTCTGCCCGCCTCTCCCAGAGATTTAATGTGCGCTGATGTCTGAATGAATAATGATGTTTCCATCGCAGCTGAAATTATTTCTTTTTTTCTAAAGCGGCGTCATTTTTTGTGGCTCAGTTTCAAAGCATTATCAACACGCTGTATCTCTCTGATTGTAGAGGAGGGAGGCTTTTACTCTCTCACACACACACACACGCAATTGATGCTCGGACCTCCACAATGCAGGCATACACATTCACACACGTTTAATATACACAAGCACACACGTCATCGTACGCACACATGGTCTCAGTGTGCAGACATTTAGTTGTGCCTAATTCTCTGTGTGTTGAGTGATACGGACCACATAGGAAGAGAATGTTTCTGCTTTACATCCATTTTTAATGATGAAAAGTCAAACTGAGAGCGCACACACATACCACCTGCTGACACACACACACACACACACACACACACACACACACACACACACACACACACACACACACACACACACACACACACACACAGACAGAGTCTATTCTTCTCTTCACTTGTAATCATTCAAATAAAGTACACACAAACACACATTTCTCTGATGTGCTCTCTGATTCTATCAAGTTTACAAGTTCTGTTCTGTTCTGTATTTTGTCGTATACATGCTGTACAAAATGTTTTTGATTTATATCAGTATATTTTCTGGATTTCATTGTTCTTCCAGGTGTAGGTACTTCTGTTCCCATCTGTTTGTGACATGCTGAACTGTCTGACTGATGGTGTAATTTGTGTTTTCACCACTAGCTGTCCCCAAAGTCATAAATGTCAAAATATTATTTTATCTTGATTAAGAGAAACACAGATGGTCAGCGCAACCCAATTGCCAAAACAAAATGTTGTCATTGCACGTTTCCGTAAACCAGGGATACTTTAAATTTGTACATTATTATAGCAGATAAATTGAAGAGAAACCTGAAGGCTGTTCTGACTAGTTTTACTCAGGCAAACAGCAAATCCTCTGCCATCAGATGGGGTTCAACATGATGGCAAACTCTACGCTTGATAGTCCTGTTGCTCACCTGCTGTAAATATACATCACAGGTAGAACTAATATCAGGGTAAAGCCAAAAAACATGTCTTTTGAGTCTGCCGCACCAAAGAAATATGTGTTATTAACCCCCCAGCCAAATCTGAATGATTGAAAAAATTGCAAAGGGGGCACCAGGAAGCTCAGTTGGTGGAGTGCACAGCCCATATCCAGAGGCCATGTGTCCTCGCCACAGCGGCCCCAGGTTCGAGTCTGACCAGTGGCCCTTAGCTGCATGTCAGCCCCACTCTCTCTCATCCCTATTTCCTGTCACCTCTATCTAGTTGTTCTATCAAATAAAGGCCATAAAAGCCCCAAAAATATCTTCAAAAATGTGCAAAGTATATAAATTACTTATTAAAATAAAAAAAATAAGCAGTATTCTCTGCTGTGAGATGCTGGTGACACACCTGCTTAAAGAGAAGAAATAAAGATTGAATCACTGAGCTGCAACAGACTCATTCAGCAGCTAATTCAACATAAGCAAAAAGCACACACCCACAGCAGTGAGCAGTGTTGCTGGCGAGTTGGGTAGCTGATTCGGACTGAAATACTGAAAGGTATGTTTGTGACAGCTATTCTGCGTGCGTTTAAATGATTGTGGCATTTAATTAAGTTGTTTATTTCCATAATTATTAGACTAAAAGAGCCAAAAGAGCTTTTTGGTATTGCCAAACTTGCAGCTCACAAAAAAGGGTGAAAGTAACAACAGTAATGTTATACACACAAACATTACTTTCAATACAGGGGAGAGGAGGGGTTATGTTAAGGATGACTCCAGTGAGTCACAGAGCCAAAAATGTTAAAAACAGTTCAATGATCTAACTACATATTTCAGGACTATATAGTTCCTAGTCTTTTCAAATGTATTTAGCAGGTATTTTCTCATATAAAATTAACACACACCAAGGATTATAGTGAGGTGCTGATCACTGGCAGTAGAACTGATTATAGATGACAAGTGTCACATAGTCTGGCTCTAAACGCATTTCTTATTTTTCGTTTGTGCCCTAAGGCCTTCTACAAGATCAACCGTCATACTGAGACGCAAGCACACTGATCTGTACATATGTATGTTTCTAACATGTATAATATTTTAGAAAATATCACTGATTTTGCTTTACCTGGACGTAAAATTAATTTTGCCACCTTGAACAGAAAACGCATAACAACACTGGGTTGACTTGAAAAACAAACTGCAACGTTTTCCAAATGTCCCTTTTCTTGTTCTGGTCAGACTTGTTTAAATATGAGACAGCTTTTTTGAGACGACTTTTTTATAGCTTACAGGTGAAGCATGAACCAGCTGGATCTGCTCCTTTTTCAGATGCTGGTGCAGGATGTGATCTTATGTTATTGAGATCAATACTGGACCATACTATCTTAAATTTTCTCTCTTTTTGCATTGAGGAAGAAAACATAAAAGCAGCAATCCATAAAAATAGGAGGAGGAGAAAAGCACTCCAACAAGAAGAAGGTGAAGTTAAAAAAAAAAAAAGAAAGTGCTATTATAGCCAAAAATCTGACCAGGATAGCAAATATGGGCTCTGAGGAGGAACAAATGAGGCGCATTAAGGAGGTCAATGCTGAAGTCAGTGTTGAGCAGGATGTCATGATTTAAACAATTTTTCACTGAAGATCCTGCAATAACTACAAACAGTAATATTAGGACAGAGGGGGACAGGAAAGAGGCTGTACCATGTCTCCCTAAAACTGGAGAGCCAAAGTCCATCAGTCAGGTTTATTTTCATTGCCTTTAATCACAGACAGAGCCTCAAAGGAGCTCCACGAGGTCCATGTTACGAAACAATAAATGAAAACGACAACTTCTTGAAGCCCTTAGCTTGGCTAAAATCCCTGATAAATAAATTCATGTTTAAGCCGTGTGGCCTCAGTGATGCCAAATCTGTAGATAAGACAGTAAAAACATCCATCTAGACACAGACAGTGGAACTACTTCCCTGATTTGGAAAACCTTTTGTCTGGTGGAAAATTACGGTGACGGTCTGTGCAGCCTGATTGCTCAATAAAGTATTAGCATTGTCTGTTTCTGCAAACCATATATTGTACATTAGCATGCAGCAGATACCTTAAACTTTATGTTTCTTAATGTTTCGCTGGAGTTAATATGTGGTTAGGTTTAGGCACAAAAACCACCTTGGCAAGTGGTTTGAGTGATGTGATCAGAAATGCATCTTGGTGGCTATTTATACCTGTATTTTAAAAAGGGCGTGTAAAAACAAGTGGCAGCTCACAGAGATACCAAGGCTGGTGCCAGGTGCCGAGCAATCAGAGCAGTGCTGGATAATTGTCACAGGTGCAACTAATGAAGTGAGTTTGCACATAATCAGGTCAACACCAACAAAGCACCAGTTTGCTCAGGACACGACAATTTATCATAAATAATCAATAACATCAGACATTCACAAAATTTTATACAAAGACACAAATTTAATGTTATTTAATTTACATAAATATAAACGTACAATGCCAACATTTTTTTGTGGCGACTGTCCTGGTCAGTGAGTGAAGAACAGACCGCTTTACTGCTATCAGAGCTGATATCTTATATAAAACTAGCCTGCTTATGTAAAAATGGATAAAACCAACATTTTGTGGCATTTTCTTCCCTTGGAGAAAATTCTATGAGGCCAAAAATACTGTGTAAAACTGAACATGGATCTTGGACAAACTCACCAAAGACGCCTTCATGTAAACAATCTCTAAAGGACCCAAACTTGACACAAACCAAGGACTGATCCAAAAGGATCCAAAAGCTGTAAAACCATATGACTCTAGCAGTATTTACTTCAATATCGTACTGAGCTCATAAACATCTTTTCATAAAGTTTATTCAAGATCATTGGGCAGGAATCTAAATGTTCAAAAATCACTGATGAGGGGTTGTCAACCACTGACATCAGTGCCATGCAGCAAATGTTCTGCCAGCTCCTGTCATGGACGTTAAGCATTATATGCTCAATAACTGTCAGTCCCTTCAGTAAAATGAGGCTGCTCAGCACATTTCACCAGAAACTTCCAGAAACTTTGTGAAACATTACTGGAATCATTCATGCTGGTATCTCACTCTGCAGTCAGATTGCCAGAGATAAACGTAACAAAGCGGGACAGTGAGCCAAAGCAAGAAAACTGAGTAAAAACAGTATTATTAGGGACTTTTGGAGCACAAACATCAGACAATAGAGAAAGACAGATGCATAGAGGAAAAGGATGTGAAGGAGATAACGTGTTGTAATTTGAACAAGGGGGCGATGAAACGAAATATCCAGAAACAAAACAGGATTTCTGCTTAATTAATCAAATATGTGATATCTCCTTCAGGGAGTTCTCTGGCCACCCTGACAGACAGTTTACAGCCTGACTCACAGGTACTTTGTATCATTCTGTGTCACTCTATAATTACAGGTTTTTACGGGTCCCTGAACACAGCGCAGCAGGTGGACTTATTTTATTTGTTTGTCATATGTGGAGTAGATAATTGATCTGATCACAGCTGATCAAATCACATCAGTGGATGAGAGTAGCAGTTTGCAGATGTTAGTAAGTGAAAGCAAAGTTTTATACTCAGCAGAATGAACATGTATGTTTCATTTTTTAATGCACCTGATGTTCTGCTGCCCCGTCCCTGCCCCAGGTGTGCTATAAATAAACTACTTTTCCAATAGCGCTCCTAATTATCAGTCCAGCTCCAAAAATCTATTTGTGGTGGAGAATGTTTTAGTTGTGGCGGCCCACCACGAATAAATGACTGTGTGGGAAACCCTAATATGTCTTAACTCCATTAACAGAAAGACAGGATGAACACAATTAATACAGCGAGGAGGTCAAATATTTGTTTATGTTTGTGAGAAACATAAATGCATGACATGCAAATAATGTGCATATGTTAAACAAAAAACAGCTGAAACATTAAATGATTAAATGTATGAGCAGCTGTTGGTGCATAAAAACAGACCTCCCCACATGCTGTATATTCCCATTACATCTATAATCAGGAGCTCATTTTTCATGTATGACCTGCTGCCATCAAAGAAAAAATCCAGATTTTGTATTTTTAACCGACGTAGAGGGACTGGAATTCATGTAGCACACAAGCTCATTTTCTTATTTTTTTTCCTCTTTCTCTTGTTATAAATGTATGCTGTTTCAGGCTTTATCATATTTCTGTGTGACAAAAACACAACTCATGTATTCAACATGTGTTCAACAGGTACATTTAAGCCGTTTTAAAATCCTCTCTCTCTCAGTTTATTTCCTATGTTACATGTTCTTGACCTCCATATCTTTTGAACTGTTGCTCTCCCTCATTTTATTTTGTTCTGCTCTCTCTCTCTCTCTGGTTTCATTGCTTTTCGCTGATTATCGCCATCAAAGAAAAAACAACAGATTACACCCAGATGTACGCACTCCAAGTTCAAGAGGCAGGGTGGATTCACGTTAACAGATTCTGACCAGATTTACTCCCAATTAGAGAAACACAAATAACATAAATCCAAGCGTATGTCATAGTTTTTCCTTGGAGGCTCTCCTAATCCAAAAATGCATCGCCGAGGGGAACATTTAGTCTGATTAGTTAGGGAAATCTTGCAGGGCCAAGTTCATGCTTTGTCAGAGTTGAGGTAATATAAACAAATGGATCGTGAAGTATTTCTCAATTAAACTTAATATTATGAACTAGTTTAATTGCACGGCTGCCAGCAGCGCCACAACAACAGTTACTGTGAAGTCTAATGAAGCAGTGGGAGTAAATAAGTGGGTGACAGAGAATAAATTCAATTATAAAGTAACAAAAAAAAAACATAATCAAAGCAGTCAGACTAGTGACATGACTGGGTAAAATATGAAAAACAATAGATGACATAATGGGGAAAAAGTGGGCTCAACAGAGTGACTGAATGAGAAACAGCAAGGACAATATCAAAAACAGCAGCAATTCAATGAGGCAGCGTGGCGAAAAATAAAAGATCAGAGTAGATAAAAGATACAGTGAAATGAATTTAAACAGGAGAGAATAAGAGCAATGAGCACAGAAGAACGAAGCTTGCAGAAAGAACAGCATCAGTCGATCAATAAAATCATGAAATATAACCCAGTAAAAAAAAAAGAGAAAACTTAAAACAGAGCCATAAAAATTCCTTTCTGTAGTCTGTAACATTTGCAGATAAATATTAAGTAAAAGCATTTTCAAAAACAACATAAATCTCCCTATTTCATGACTAATGTTCATATCAAGGTCAAATTCTCACAATTATTCATCGCAAGATTGCTCACATATTCTCCCTAAAAGTTATAGTGTGAAAATCAAGGATGTAGGAGAGTACTAGAATACTGTAAAAAGTACTGCCACACTAAATGTACTTGAAGTAAAAAAAAATAGGTCAGTTAAAATGTAAAATGTCAACGTGAACAATACCGCAACCACATCAGCAACAAGAGCCCAGATGTGCAAACCAAAAATAAATTCAAGGGTTTTTTTCTAAATAGCTGTGTGCAGCCTGTGCACACAACTTATTATCAAATATAAATGCACAACAACTCTCCTCAGAGGAGTTAACCAGCAGAGACAAAACTCAGTAAATTAAACAAAAATGACAGACAATAAAGAAAAGTAGACACACAGGCTGCTGCTGTATCAAGCAATATTAAACTATATAAATTAAAAAGCCTGACACTTCTTAAAGAACCAACAGCAGCAACAGCAGTAAGACCAATATAAAGTGCAAAGCAACTGCAGTAACAAACACATATAATGAAGCAGAAAGTGCACAGCTTTAACACAATATGTGGTAGCTATAAACACAAGGGTGTAGGTTTTGTTTCAACACTGGGGGTTTGAAGGTTTTTCACCAGAAAATTTTGAGCATCAAACCTGTAATTTCCTCCATACTGGTGATGATGTTTTAATTGGGATGAACAAATGCACATGTTCTAAGTATTTGTCTACGTGTCTATGTATTGTCTACGTGTATTGTATTAGGATCTTAGAGTAATTCAGAATGCTTTTGAGTATTCAATTAGATTTAGGTTGCAGGACGAACTTTATATTTTTTTATGTCTCTTAATGTCTGGGCTCCTATTTACTAGGTTTATCAGGGTGTCCCATTTCACATGTCTAATTTACTTAAAATCATGTTGTTTTTATATTTTTTTTGACTCTGTGAATAAACTGAACTGAGCTAAACTGAGAGAAAAAATATTGACGGAAAAGTTTGCCCTGCATCAACCCCAAAATCCATGCCCATGTCTACAACATTTTACTCCAGTATAAGTAAAGTACTTGTGTAAAAATGTACTTGAATAGTAAAAAAGTAGGTAATTTCAAATGCACTCCGAGTAAAGAACATCTTTAAACTACAAGATTAAATCAAATATCATCATAAAAGTAGGGTAGGCTAGTGGAGCAACACCAACAACATGACTAATATGTCCAAATCAACAGTAAATTCAATGTTGCTGCACTTTGCAGCCTGTGCATACAACTGACTATCACATATAGGACTACATATGAGTATTCATCTATCTTCATCTGCATATCCTCACTCCAAAGAGCCAAAAAAGACGCAAAACTGGAGCAATAACTAAAGTTATAAACAGTACATTAAATAATCCTCTGACCCTTTTTGTTTAATCAACTGCTAACTAAAACATCACCAAAAAACGACAACACAGAAGTGTATGAACATATTGGCGCCACAGCGGCAGCGGCGACAAACACAAGCAAAAACAGACACTGCGCAGTTTTACACACTATACAGTACAATGCTGCGTTGCTAAGCAGCCTAGTGGTCTACGTCCGTGAGAGTGTGTTATTGTACTCACCTGTGTGAACGGCCCCCTGTGAGTCTCGAGCCCCGTCAAGTCCTCCTCATGCTGCTCCTAGTCCAACTTCTCTACTGCGTCATTCCCAGTGCCAAATATAACCAGTCCACTCAGCCGCGCTGTCCCAGTATAACCAGTTCCACTACGCTCCACAAACTAAACATGTTTTGAGCTGAAAGAGGCTCTGCGGTCACGTCAGGTGTTATTGTCCCAAACGACAGAAAGGCCTCATACTCCTCACTGACGCAAAAGTCCCTCAAAAACTCACCAAGCGACTCCATTTAGCACCGACAACGTTAGCCAGGCCTCCCAGTATGCACCTGTTCAGGTAAACTGTGCCTTCATTGCGTCACTGAGCGTGCTCGGAGTGGCGCGTTAGCCTCGGTCAGTGATTGGATGCGACCAGAGCCATTTAAGTTGCGTCATCTCCGTTTACTCCAATGGACAGCGATAGCGGGATACATCGCAATAGTTCCCGGAAGTGGCGTTAAATGCTAGCGGCGCAGTGGAGTTACAGCAATGCAAAGTTGGTAATGCGCTTTTAACCTAATAGAGCCATGCTTTTAACGGGTAAGACGTCTCAATAATTGTTTATATATTATCAGCATATCTTAGCTAAATTAACATGTGCACTTAAGAGCGTTAATAGATTATCCCCCGCTAAATTAGTAGATTTACAAAACAACAGTTATGCCAACAGATTAGGCTAGTTAGGACACTGTACACATAAGGTAAACCATAAGCAGCCTGTTAATTGTAAATGTCCTGCTCTTAAATAATTTCATCTAACATTGGGGAGTTAAAGGAGTAATGTTACAAGCATTACTCTTTATAGCAGAGTGCTGTTTTGTAGGATATCAGTATCGCTATGGATTGAGTGCATATTTGAGACATCTAAACAAAATATTTTTAAAAAAAGGCGATACAAAAATCGCTAATTACAACCACAGCCCTATATATTCATACATTTTCCAAATTTTAACCCTTTAAATGCCAGGTTTTTGTCATGATGCCACTATGTTCTCAGACAAAAAAATAAAAAACATGCAAAGAAATTAATTATTATCTATTGTTATTTTCAATATACTACATGTAGTGTAATTTTTTTTTGTTTTGTTTTGATGATTGCAGCCTAGGATATGTCAGTGATTTTGAGCAACACTGATTGTGACAGTGTTTTTTTCTTAATGACGTCATCAGGTGGAAAATAGTAAAAATTACAAATCCCAAGGCAAAAGCCCAGAATGACATCCAGAAATAATACAATGCATGTTTTTATGCTTTGATGGCTGTGGGGTCAAATATTGCAGTTTCAACTGCACGCTTTTTGCATTTAACACTATGAATGTAACAATTTTGTTTACACAGTGTAGTTTAGACTTATTGTAAAAAGAAATAAACCAACAACAGACATGACAAAAGCAATAAAACCACAAGTAAAGGGAAACAAAGGAGATAAAATATAAATTAAAAAGGTAAAATAAATTTAAAAATAAATAAATAAAAAGATGACATCACATTAAAGCAAGTCTATAAAAATTGGTTTTAAGAAGTGATTTAAAAGAAGTCACTGACTCTGCTTGCCTCAGGCAGGTAATTCAAGATCCCTGCTTTGACTACAATGCTTGATTATTAGATGATAAAAACATAGGGGTGGACCTGAACAGACAGAAGATAGAGAAGTCATTTTTGTAATATGTGGGCACAAAATTAAACTAATGTAATGTCAAACATTAAATTGTTTAGGAGTTTCGCGTAGTAATTTTGTTATAAAATGAATTTTTACAGCAAACAAGCTTTTTCTGGTCTAGAATTACTGCTTCTCTTGCCGTGTAACTTGATGAAAACTAAACGTTTTGCCACCCCTGTCGTAGATAATGTCTGAAGTGTGGGACTGAAATTACAGTAAAGGCAGAATTTACAGTGAGCAGGGACTGTCTCACAGTGGGAGGTCGATAAAGCTTCAAAACGGCCGTGCCAAATATGGATTCTGAAAACTGTTGGCTATAGTTATCTCGAGGTCTTACCCACATCACACATACAAGTTGGTTCATGTTCTCTCAGTATATGTGTTACATCCTGCAGTCTCAAATAATGAGATATGTGACACTCAGTGTTTATTGTGGAAGTTTATACTTGGCAGGATGGAAAGCCTTTGAAACAGCATCTAGAGCAGCAAAAAGCAAAGAAAAAAAAGAACAATTTTTGTGTCATTTAAGGTTTCGGGTTTGATATTGTGAATAACTATCAGGGAGGAGAGAATTCACAGGCTGCTAATGATGTTGCTCTCTATCTTGCACCTAATTTATTCTCATGAAAATAAACAGCAGCTTGTGGAAAAACACCCAAACAGACAAGCCGACCATACTGCTCTGTCACACTAAACAAGAATATGCAACAGCGTCCCTATAACACTAATCTAATCATGTTCAGTCGCAGGTGTAAACAAAGATGCTGCATTTAGGATCAAAGGGCAGGGACCATGGAGACGGTAACAAACACAGAGGTGTGCGTGTGGATGTTTCAAGCTTTCATGTGAGTTATCAGTACCTGTGCAGGTCTCTTTGTCTCCATCTGTCTGTCTGTGGCATACATCGGTCTAGATTATCTGTGTGTGTGTGTGTGTGTGTGTGTGTGTGTGTGTGTGTGTGTGTGTGTGTGTGTGTGTGTGCGCGCGCGCATGAAATAATGTTTTAGTGGATGTTTGGGGGGAAGCAGTTTGCCCTTTAAACAGCTTTTCAGCAGTTTATGTTCCAGCATTCACGCAGTTGTGCTGTGCTCCATTTACCTGATCAGTTTAAATGCATAAAAGGCCATTTTACAGCCCTCAGATGTATGAGAGCACCCTTTTTTGGTGTTTTGGCTTGTTTGCTTTGAGCGGTGATGTAATACTGTTGCAAACTGGGAAGAGGCCCCGGTTCCTGAAGTGCAGGTTTATTTTATGGCTATCAGTTTTTATTATTTTAATTTTGTTTCAGAGAAATCATGTTTTTACTTCAGTTTGAAACCTTAATTTGCTGCAAATACTATTATACCCAAGAGCTAAAGCTGTCAAGGACATGAATGAGAGCTGTAACAAATTCAGTGATTTGTTGTTGCAACCTGGAGCAAAACACTGTGACGTCCGTTCTCATTCCCAGGGCGTCAAATGGCAGCTTGGTCGGCAGCCGCAGGCATCTGATCCTGACGCACAAAGCACCCTTCAACATCTGTGTGAGACGGTCCAGGCTTTGAACTATGTCTGATATTAACCCATCGAAAGCACTGATGTAGAATAAAGACCCAGACAATTAAAATAGTATAGGAGGGAGGTTTTTGTTGTTGGGTCAAATAAACTCAGGAGACCACTGTTTGTGTCCCGTGTAAAAGTAGTTAATTAAGTTAATTTTGAGGTTTTTTAACTATTTTTTTAAGTATGACATTAAGTAGTTAACTTAACGTGACATTGCTCACATATGTCAAACACAATCTCATCCTAACTTGTAACAAGCTACTGCTCTGACAGTGAAAATTCACCATTATAGTGATTATTTTTTATGTGTTTTTTTTGCCCTGTATTCACCTGCCTGATCACTGACTCTCCTGTCATAGCAGATCCTGCCTCCCTCACCTCTTCTGCATGACCTCACTCCCCACACCTGCGTTTCCCTGCGTCTCATTATCCTCATCAGCCCAGATTCACTTGTCCTCTGCCAGATTGTCTAGTTTCACACTTCGCTGTCCAGCATTCTCCGGTCTGTTTTAGTCCGCCTGCCTGACCCCACCTGGTCATTTGTTGAAAGATTTCGCCTGCTCCGCCTCAATTTTATCTGCCTGTTTGCCTCATTTGTGACTCCTTGATTTTTGATTAATAGGTATTGGACTCTCAGTTACTGCCTCTGAAATTGTGCTTTTGGGCTCTGCCATGTCACAAAACCGCAATCTTTTATTTTTTGCCACAACTTAAGTAGTTTTGGTGGCAGCCTTATATTTCCCGTGAACACAGAAGTTTATTTTGAAATGACATTATCAGTGTAATAAGCCGAAATTAACACCTTCTCTAAACATTCAAAAACTTGTGCTAGAGGCGTGCCTAGAGCTTCATATTTTGGATTGTAGGGAGTTGAGAACGTGTTGCCATAGTGGCCTAATTTATTAAAGATTAAACAAGAATCCAAAATTTGAACTCACTAAGATTGCAGAATATTTTCTCATGTTTCTCAGCATAATGTTTACCTTTAGTAGCGACAGAATTTTAAGAGATTGATGACGGTTCCCAACAAAAATTTTGAATGGAAGTCATAGTTGCGTACTTTACGTGGGGTTTCATGTGGGCTTGCACTTTGTACCAGGCTTGACTTTTTTTATCAAAGAACCAAATATTCTCCAATATGGTTGCTTAAGTCTTCTACTGATGAACATTGACTATAACAAAAAAAAGCAAGCTTTTACTTTTAGAGCCACAGATGCGTGAAATAACTTTTTTCACTTAGCAGCTCGATGGACCAGCACTTTTAATCTTCACAGTCATACTGTTCTCCCAAATGTTATGTGATTATCCTTTTCACAACTCAATTTTAAATTTTAATCCAAAAAGTTCAACACAACCAGCTGCTGGTTTAAGTCTAACCTTTCCCTCAATGTCACTCTGACTGCATCCAAGTTTTCGGAGCATCTGTCAGTAGCTGTTCTTTGTGCATCCACAGTGTGTGTTTGTGCACATGCATGCTACTGCATCTCAGGGGTCACTGCACTTTGGCATCAGAGAAAGGATGTTTTCACTGCCGTTGCTTGGCAACTATCACCGTAGAGACGGCATATCTCGTGCACAGACAGGCGCTCTATTGTGCGAGGTGTGGCGTTAAGGAAGCTGATCTTTGGGAATATAAGGATGATATCAGTTGAGAGATGTTCATCTCGCCACAGCACACAGTCTGTGTATGGGTGTTTACATGTGAGACCAAGGGGAGAAAGTGAGAAAGTCTTTGTTGACTGTGTGTTTCAGTGTGAGTGTGAATGGCGGGGGTATTGTGTGTGTGTGTTTGTGTATTCGATTGTGTGCAAAGATGAGGAGCAGGGGTGGAAAAGACAATCAGGACCGTGCAGCGCCGTGTCGTTCATGGTTTCCTGTTATTTTCTGAGTCACAGAACAAAGGAGGCTTTTATATAGATAAGAAATAAACAGACACAGAAACTACACACCTCTGTGATGCCAAGATCAGTATAAACTAACCATACACTACATTACATCCATACTGCTTCATTGAGATTAATACTATATGTTTTAATACATTGCTAAAACAGCTTCAACTTTTCTGGTTTCAGGCTCTCTGCAAGATTTTGTAGCCTGGCTGCAAGGACACGAACATTACTGAGGTCAGACGCCGGCGTTGGATGATAAGGTCTGTCTGCACTCACTGTACCAAATCGTCAAAATAGTGTTGAATGGGTTGAGGTCAGGGTTCAGATCAGTCAAAATCCCCCACACTACACTCAGAAAACTCTCTCTTTAAAGATGTCACTGCGTGCACAAGCAAACTGCCACAAAGTCTGAAGCACTTTGTTCCCCTCTTCTCATTTCTGAGTTTGTACATCCTCGCTTCCTCTCCTCATATCTTAGTCGCTCTCACCTGAGATGTAAGTGGAGGAGGTGAGGAAGAGACACGAGGAAAAAAAAGAGTTGAGGCAACAGGCATTTCACAATGTGAGACATCCGTGCCTCGGAGCTCTCATTTTAATATAACGTGGCACAGCTGCTTCATCAGCTGTATGTCACACCTCTTTTATATGCCATGAGTACAGAAAATACTTCTGCAAAGGATACACCTGTACATCCCTGCAGGAAGTCTCCTCACTCCCCTCTCCTCTGTCCTTAAGATGCATTTTAAGAAATGAAGCTGCGTACTGATTTGCATGTTTTTTATCTTTTACTTTCTTTTTACTTTACTTCTAGTAAACACAATGTTTAAGAAGTGAACAAACTTATTTGATGCACAGCCAGAACAACATGACTGTCATCAGAACAACACCCATTGTGCATGTGCTCACTTTTAACTTGCACCGTAATAGACAGTGTAGAGGAGAAATGACATATTAACAGGCTACATACTGCAGCTGCCCTTACAAAGAAAGAACTGCATGCAATCTTTTTAACATCATGCCCTGAACTTTGACCTTCTTACTTGTGTGTATATATGTATATGTTAACATGGGGATAAGACAAAACAGCTATGCCGAGCTCTCCAAGAACACCTGGAAAGCTCTGATGTTACTTTGCAATTCATGTAATTTTAGCTTTTAAATACTAACTGCATACATTATAGATTCTAACATGAAGTATTACATTTAACATAGTGAATATCATAAGCATTTTATTTAACTGTTATTTTCACTTTAGATGTTGGAATTCTTTAAATATTTTTTTTTACTTTAAAACTTAATGTTCCTATTTTTACTATTTGACTGGCCATCAGTAACTTGAATGCACTGTTATTTGTCATGGCAGTTTCTGACAGCTGTCAGCGAGCCGCCGGGCTGTTATCTGTTTCAGTCAATGTTGAGAACTTTTCCACAGCAGAGAGGCTTGTGGGTCAGAACAGCTAGAAAATCATTCTGGCTTGCATACTGCATCCCGAAGAACATCCTGTTATTTTTTGCATGTTGTGTTTGACACACTATGTGTTGGGACATTTTCGGCATACTACATAGTGTGGTAGTATGGGTATTGGAACGTGGTGAGACATCTTTCAAGATGTTGTGCTGACATCAATTTCCAGCTCAGGCAGGAGGACAAAGTGAGGAAAAATTAAGAAATGAGAAGAGCCTATATTGTCTAAAATAGCATTGTTTTCCCTTTAGGATTTCCCCTACTTGAAAGCGAGGGGGCCCAGCCAAGAAACTCTGAATAACATCCCATATCAAGAGTAAACGAAGGTCTACAAAAGTATGTGGACAGGGGTGTTAAAGCACTTTATTGAAAACTTTATTTTAATAAAAAGCAAAGAAGAAATATTGAATGTAAAACAAAGACTAACGGTTTATCTCAGGAAGGAGTACATTAATAATTTAATAATCTTGATTACATTTTCATATTTTACCACATCACAGAAATGTCAGCGTTTTTGGGTGTGAGTTCCCACAAAACACCCTCATGGCTGATTTATGAAAGACGGTTTTAATAAAATGAAGGAAGTAAGTTGTTGAACTTAATAAAAAGCTTTTCATGAGGGTGAGAAAGTGAGGATACAGCCAGCACATCAAGCACCTCGAATATGTAATAAAATATTGAAAAGCAATAAGGTTGTGTGTGTGTGTGTGTGTGTGTGTGTGTGTGTGTGTGTGTGTGTGTGTGTGTGTGTGTGTGTGTGTGTGTGTGTGTGTGTGTGTTAGAAATCTTTTTACGTTACTGGCTGAATTTAGAGAGAACACATTCACATATTTACTGCAATCTAAAAATAGTTGTTTCAGCACTGAGGACACTTTACCGAATATAATATTGCTAGGAGCCCACACACACATAACTGACATTTAGTGAAATACATTCGAAATTGCCAAATCTCTTTCTTTGAGTTGTTATAAAAGAGTTTGAATGCACTCGAAGATCAAAAGTTGAACCAAGTTTAACATTACGCAGTATGGTCATCTTGCAGATCAACTGTGTCCATTGAGTTTGTATTCTGTGAAATACACTCCCACCAACAATCAATCAAACACATTTCTCATAGAGCGAACACACACACAGTAACTGCTGTAACTCAAGCAGAATGAGTTAATTTTATTTAGTTAAATTAAGAATTCCTTTACACCTCCCTTCCTTTATATAATGATTTATCAGTCCATTTATATATATACACATACTTTTATTTCATCATTTAAGTGTTAAAGTGATACAGTGACTGAAACAGCAGCGGCAGTTCCTTCTGAACACAGAAAATCAACTGGTTCTTGTGTCATCAGACTGGAAAGAAAAGATTTTATTAAAACAAGCTTTATGGACCAGAGGTACAACACAGTAATGGGGGGCAGCTCAATGCCTCTAAATTGGCCCATAAAAACAAAGTAAAACGTAACAGAAACCTGAATCTAATATAAAAGCAGAATGCTGAAATTCATACAGGCTGAAGGAGCCTGTAAATCAACTGATTAGGTCTTTGCAGGAACGCTAAACAGTGTAAAAATTAATCGCTCTCTGCGTGGGCTCATGTGTGACTTCACCTACATTCATATACTTCCATGTGTGAACTCGGGAGTGTGCGTGTGTGTGTGTGTGTGTGTGTCTGTGTGTGTGTGTGTGTAGGGTAATAGGCAGTAAGTCATACTTGCAGTAATTCTGTGAAATTCCCGTGGACCTGTAGCAGCGCTCACAGCCAGTAAATACGGCCTGTTAAGCCGGGCTGATAACTTGGGCCCAGGACTCTGATTTACAGGTGGACAAACACGGGGCGACTCTGGCTCTCGGTGTGGGTGTGTGACTTTTGTGTTAGTGAGGAAGAAATGCCGAAACGAGATAGAGAGAAATTTAGTGCTCAACAAACAGTCATTTAGTTGTGACAGGTTTATCAGAGGAAGGAGGCGGGCGAGTAATAACAGTCATGCCATCTTAATAGTACTTTACTCAATGAACACGGAAAAATCTGAAAAATGTGTCGGACTGTGTGTCTTTGTAATCATTTAATATACAAAAGACACCAGAAATGCTCTACTTGTCTTTAGTAACATACAATAGAGCACAAGGATGAAAATCCTGTTAGGATCTATGAGTCTTACCATGGCTCAAAGTCTTTATACATTTCCAGTATCAGGTATCATTTTAGAAAGCACTGCCTTAGTTCCAGTATCAATACCAAAACTATTCAAAAAAGTTTGAGGAATAAATTGATGTTTCTTTCAGTGTAACAAAATCTACCAAACAACTTAATGTGTGACTGTTTAATGTTAAGACAAGCAAGGTTTTTGGCTAATTAATAATAATACATTTTGAAAAGTTTAAATATAGAACTGGAAATATCGCTATGCGATATTCAGAGCATTTCTAAATTAAAAAAAAAAAAAAAAATTCAGATTCAGGCTAAATAAAAGGGCAACAGCACAAAGTAAATTAATAAATAATTATGTTGAAAATAACAAAGTGATATACCATCTAGTAAAACAGACTGAAATGTATAAATAAATAGTCAATAAATAAATAAATAGGTAAAGTTAATTATTTTTCCTGAAACAAGATTTGTGATGATGGCGATTTAACCATTGATAAATTGAGTGGTATTATGATGGCTGATGTATGGATTCTGTGCTGTCACTGATTCAATTCTTAATTGATGAAATTATTTGTGATACATACATTGTATGCTTGTGTGGGTATGTATTTTACACGTTTTTGTTATGTTTTCTGAATTTCATTATTATTTATCTTAAAGTTTAAAATTGCTGTCAAAATCAAAACATTTATTTGTCAGGTTTTTTTTCCAGATTTTTTTTTTTTTTTTTTTTTAACTTTACAAAAGTTCATCAGGTAGAAGTCTTAGGGCTCAGGTTATGACGAGAACAGAACAGAAAATAACACTGAGGGGCTTTTGGCTCACATACTCACTGTAACCTTTGGAATCAGTACAGAACAATGACGTACTCCATTCACATAAAAAAAGTTTTTAATTAATGTAAGGAAGGAAACTGGTCATTTCGGGTCATAAAATCCTGCGAGTGTGACAAAGGGGAGTGTCTGGAAATTTTGGAGCACAAATTACATTGCAGAGGTCTGAGTTTGCAGAGAGACAGAGGCAAACGGGAGAACTGGACAGATAGACGGAGTATGAAGAAGAAAAACAAATGAGCGAATAGCAGCAGATGGCAATAAATAAAGATATAATATGAGAGAGCACCTAAAAGCAAGTTTACGCCTAAAAAATGGAGATAAAATAATAATGCAGATAAAACTCTACATTTGACACAACTGAGGTTAAGACCTCAGCTACAGGAAATATTTTTGCCATTTAAAAACAATAAAACAATCAGCGATATTTGGACTTACCGTATATCATAGTCAGGAAACTGTACAACCCAAGGTTGTAACAAAGTTCAACACCTTTAAGAGTGCAGAGGGAGTGAGAGAAAGTGAGATATATGTGGACTCAGTGTGAAAGCTGGGGGGGCTCAGAACATGAGCTCATGACTGCAGCATTAGTGTAACATTAGTGTTAAGTGCTCGTAAAATCCCTCTTTGCTCTGCATTACCTCAGAGTGTGTGGGAGCCAGAAATGAAGTTAATAATATTGCAGTTATGAAAACTTTCATTTTTAATGTTTTTAATGAAATGTCTCAGAACAGGGTGGAAGAAAATGTACAAAACTACACCTCAGAAAGCCGCCAGCTCACACACACACTCACATATACAGACACACAGACTGTTTACAGTGACACTGCAGATATTAAATGCTATAAGCTGCTGTGCCAGTGGCCTACACAGACACAACTAGCATGTAAATGCGTAACTGTACATGCAGCCAGAGCTTCTTCTCAATGTCTATGCTGTTTTGCAGCCCCCTAAATGAATATAAATGTGACAAAATCACTTTTATGAGTTAGTTTAAGAGAATTTTAATGCTAAATGCTCACCAGGAAGCTTTTCCACACAGTGTTGGTTTCTTTTTTATCACTTATTGTGGACAGGAACTGCTGCTGTTCCAGAGAATGATAAATTATCTTAATTTGTACTAGATTAAAACCATTTTAAATGGCCATTGGCCACCTCTCCTTGGTCTGAACTATAGACCATAGACTCATAGATCAACAACACACCCCCACTTGCTCCCACTATGCTTAAGTGAGGCTACAATATCCGGATACAGGTGCAGCCATCTTACGCTGGTGAAGTCATTTGGAGCCGGAGTCTGTGCAGTAGTGATATCTACGGTCGGGAAGTTCCCGCCAAAATAGCTGTCGAACCAATGCGAGCACATGGATTGGCGCACACAGCTGTCAATCATGGCAGAAAATCCCCTTTTTTAGAATTGAATAATTCATTAAAACTTAACTTATCATAAAAGCAAACACTTAACCAAACATCAGGAAACCATCATTGGGAAAAATTTATTTTGCGTGTACTTTAAGTTTATAGTTTGGCCTATGTCCCTTCACGAAACATGGAGGGACAGGCTTAATGACCTTCACTGCAGCCAGACACCAGGGGGCGATCAAGATTGAAAAGCTACACTTTCGGGGAGCTGTCATGTTGTCCATCTTTATATGCAGGCTTTGGTTTGAACCCTGACCTGTCTGTATAGAGTTTGTATGTCCTCTCACAGTCTGTGCAGGTTAAGTTAAATTACCTGAATGTCCTGGTCCAGAGTCGCTGCGTTAGTCTCCATCATTAACCCCAGAGGCTGGATAGTGAATGGACTGAAAGTAGTAGAGTACTTTATTCTGATGAAATTTAGACATTTCTACCATATTGGTGAAGAAAACTTCACCAGAAGGCAGGAAATAAAGTATTTGATGCTTAAAATTTCGTGGAGGAGGACTCAGACCCCTTCATTTCTGATGTGACCTCCCACCTGCTTTTATCCCACATATGATATAATCGCTGGTCACTTAGGCCAGCGCTGACCCTGAATCAGTCCAGTCTCAGCTTTGGTTGCACTAAGTCACACTGGGTCAGGCAACGTCCAGTTGTGTTTGGTTCTGTATCACTCTGTGCTTTTACAGCTGGCTCCATTACACTACACGTTTTATTTTCCCAGTCTGGGGGCTAAATATCTCCCGTTAGCTTAACAGGCCCCCATGGTCGCTTGGACTGTTGTGTGTGTGTGTGTGTGTGTTTAGGGATGGCAGGGGGTCAGACTACCTGGCATCCAGATGTGGAAAGAGAAGTTTTTCTTAAAACACAGCTATTGTTTCCAACAAACTGCAGATTTGTAAGCTGTTACAGCAGCTGCAGTGGTGCAGGTATCAGTGCAGTGTACTGTGGTAGAAGACAGGTGATAATAGGAGCAGTAGCAGCAGGGAGACTTCCTGGATACCACAGGTAGCAGTGGTATTAGAAACAGTAGTTGTAGGACTATAAACAGTAGCAGTAGTAGAAGTAGTAGTACACCAATAATAGAAAAGCAAAAGCAAAATCCAAAAGCATTAATGTTCTCATGTAGGTTTTAAATGTGGACTTTACTTTTATTAGTTGATTAATATTTTATTGATTATCCAACAAATAGTTAAAGTTATTAATAAACTTAGTTGGTAAGTACAATATTTGTCTCTGAAAATGTGCTCAACTAGAAGTAAAAAGTAGCATAAAATAGAAAAGTAGTAGGAAGTAGTATAAAAGAACCTCCAAAGTGCAGTACTGCTAAAGTGTTTATTAAAATACACATATAAGGATTAAAAAAGACCTTTGGTCAACAACATTTCCAATTCAATTTGCTGCGATGTTAAACACAATTCATGTATTAATTTGACTATAAAGTAAAGAATGAACAGACTGTTTTCCTGTTTACATGTAGGCTATACTCTGTGTTTTCTGGCTGTATCCAGATCAGTTATTTGTCATTTGGAACTGAAATATAACAAAGTGTGGTGGAGTGGGTCTCCATGAATCAGAGTACACGAGAACCAGCCAAGTTCAGTTCTCAGTTCAGTTTATATGGATATTTAGTTTGAAGGATGTCATAAAAACCTCATGGCAAGCACACAGAATAAAACACATTTGCTTAACAGCAAGTTTGAAAATTGGTCAATTTTGACGGGACCACAACAGGGAGGTAGACATCACCAAGCTGCCAGAGTAAAAAAAAAAAAACAAAACAAAAAAAACACTTATATCCTGTTTTCAGATAGATCCCAGTGCAGAAATGATGATAATATGGCAGACAAGTTGTTAAATTATACTCTGAGTTATTCCCGATTGTGCTGTCGAGGTCAAGACTTCATGTTCATGGCACTCTGTAGGTTTCACTCATGAACGTTAATGTGTGTCATGCCCTGTTTATATCTGTTTTTTCCAACTTTTCCTGTTGTTGTCCAGAGTTTGCCGTCTAAGTAGAATGGAAATGATAATGCAAAAAGCCCCAGGAGAGCAAACAGCAAAAAACATATTTTGTGAAATGGGAAGTGAATCCAAAGGTTGCCAAAATCCTCTCTCCCTTTCCCTCTTGCTCTCTTTCTCTCTGCAGCCGTTTTCCATTATCAGTGCCCAAACCAGCTTGTTAAAAAGAGTGAAACTCAAACCACAGTTTTGAAAATTACAGAATTCCTTCATAAATGCCCAGCCCTCCCCGCGGCTACGCTGGGTTCAGGCTTGAGGTGAGACCGCCATACTACAACATGCACACACACACACACACACACACACACACACACACACACACACATTATGTGTCTATATATATGTGTAGAAACAACTAAAGCACACAATAAATACTGCACAGTATGAATCTACACATGCTTTAAGCACATCCATACATTTACCCATGAGAAAGGCTCCGGCTCACACAATACATGGATAATACACAAATACATGCTTTCACTAAAATACACACAACTGCCCAGTAATAGTCTTGTGGCTGCATCGCCCTCTTTGCTTCCCTCCTTTCAAACTTAAACCAGAGCCATTTCCTACAGCTGAGGCTGCCGCATAGCAACTGGTCAGACCGCCCTAGCAACAACAACATGATCACTCATTTGACCTCTTTCGGACAGCAAAGTAATAATGAAACATTTCTTATTTTACACATTTGGGGTTTGGTTGGGGAGTTTTTAAAGGTGCAGGATTTTCCTAAAAACCAATGAATGGACTCATACAGAGCTGATCCCACTCAGTCGTCACTTATGAACCACTAGAAGTGTGTGATGGTGTATTTTTATTTTTACTTTCGCTTTTGCTGATGAATCCTGCATAACGTTGAACTCTGTGTTTGCTCTGCAGCACTGTTATGTCGTGTTTATGTTTTTTAACATACATTTTTTTTTTGTTGTTTTTCTCTTTGTACATTTAAAACGTTACCTCTAGAGCTGGTAAAGTCCATTGTGTACAGTTTAGGGGGATTTAGTGGCATCTTATGGTGAGGATTGGTTGGAATTCCTTCAGCGTTCATCATTCAGGAGATTTTTACTGATGAATTCTGAGACGAATTATCCACAGAGGTCTCCTCTACTCTGAAACAAACAGACCAGGAACCTGAGGAGACCTGACAACATTGGCTTGATTTCTTTCAAAAACATGCAAAGAAGGCAATGAGCAATGAGAGCATGGACTGACCAAAGAGAAAAAAATGACCTAAGAAAAGTGCTTAAAATATATATTTTTTTAACATGAATATATAATTATGATAATTAGAAATATTTTTCACTAAATTGTTTGTTTGTTTTTTTCTAAGTTTTCTAAATCTACTTATTTCTTGCAATTCGTGGAACATTTCTTAGCAAGTGGCTTTTTTCTCCCATGTTTTTGAAATAAATTGCACCAATTTGTTAAGGGTTCAAAGGTTTAAAAACTTGTGAAAGGCGTCTGAAAGCAGCACAAGAAAGGTGATGATGCTCCAGGTTTCAGTGGTTTAAACCAAGAGCCAGTGTTTCGTTTGTCCATTCTAGGCTACTGTAGAAACACGGCAATGCAATGAGGACCCACTTCCTATGTAGATATAACAGCTCATTGTGAGGTGATGAAAACACAGCAATACATATTTTTAACTGATTATACACTGGAAAAGATATACTTATTATATCTTATTCTATATCTGCCAATAGATCCCCTTAATGCTACACACTGAACCTTTAAAGGGATGCTCAAGAGCAACAAACAGTTTTTCTGTTACCAAACCTTTAATAAATCGAAATGCCTTCTTACCTGCAGCACACCTGGCTGCTCCTTAGATTGCTTTTCAAATCTTTGACCTGGCAGGTAAATTGGTTCAGGTATGTTGACGTAGAATAAATCACACCGCCCTGTTTCTCTGCAGCTGCTGTTTAATTTCCCGTGTGTGTGTGTGTGTGTGTGTGTGTGTGTGCGCGCGTGTGTGTGTGCATGTGTATGTGTGTCGTCCTATCACCAAACCTGCAGCCTGGCTAATAAACAGTAATCATTCTCAGCTGCTGCTACATCTAAAAGTGTTAGACTGCTTAAATCTAACAGCATTCACGCACCTCTGTAAAAACGATTACAAATGCTGAGTCGGGCAGCCAGTTTTTTCACGTTACATCTAACTTTTGCAGCTGATATGGGGACAAAGCATGTGATACTGGACTATGAAGTAAGAATGGAACAACACCAAACCACAAGTGTTTCACACATACACACCATTCAGTTTCGCTCTCCATGAGTAATTCTATGTTTTGCTTCAAGGGAAATTGGTGCACTTTGGCTATAATTGTTTCAAAACTGCTAGCTAATTATGACCTTTTGAAAACAAAGTGTACAGATTGAATGTGACATTTTGCTGCGCCTGCAGAATATAAACGCCCTCTTGCACTGGCTGAAGCCCAGTAAAACCTAATAATGAAAACAACCATGTCCTAACTGACTGGACTGGGAAGCTGTATTCACAGGTTTCTGCCCACTGACCCCCTGGGACACAATACTACTTGCACTTTTGTACAGTAGGTCTGTGTGCTGGACTTTTATTAAGGATTGTTCATGATTTTACGAATGTGCCACCACTGTGAAGTGATAATAAGACAAACCACATCAAAGTCAGCTTTGAGCCAACTGCCATCCCACATGCTTTAGATATATAAGCTTTGCTGCTACAACCAAAGATACATTATAATCATCAGCAGAAGCAGATTGTAGCAGATCAAACTCATATGTCATATACTACAATGTTTATTACGTCAACATGGACAAAATATTGGAAAGACTGAACATCTGTAGCTCCACGGCAAAGCCTATCTACTGATGCAGACTGTGTGATACTGTTGAAAGGAGGGATGCCGATTTTTTTGCTGATATCCAATAATTTCATAATAGCTGGCGATTTTAATCAACTCATCCTTCAACTCCAAAGATGTAGAAGGATCGAGACAAATTGTAATTAATAATACAATCTGTTTCATAATAAATCTACCTTGTGTCTTGGAATTCTTTTTTATTTATTTTTTAATTGATTTTGCCGATAACCAATATCGATAAATCCACTTTTTTTTCGTACCTATCTTTAAGTAATCAAGTCTCTTCTGTAGTGGAGTTAGCATCATATTATGCATTCTCTTAACATGATGGCCCACCATTTCAAAACTAATTTTTTGGCAATTTTCTTGTCACCTTTTACTAATTTCTTTGCAATTTTTTTTTTTTTTTTGCAATTTTTGCCAAGTTGGTTTATGCCTTTTTCCCTTATGTTTAAAAAAATATAGTACAGGAAACCTAATGTTGATTGGGGTTTCAAAGGGTTAAGGAGCATTTAGTCCTGAACATCAGAGCTCCAACAAAAGTTCCCCAGTTAATCATAAAAAAGCCATCCTTTATAGCAGTCACTATTGTTTGGCTGATTGAAAATGACAAAGGTTGCAGTGATCGTCACGACATGTAGGAAAGTTAGTAATCCGCTGCTGACAGGAGATGTTCTGCACAAGCTGAGTCATGATTGTGTTTTCCTCTCAAACAAACTGGCAGCGACCATCGCCGCTGGCTGACCACTTCTCTCACTTAGCTTCTCTGCTTATAGAAAACAAATGGACTTCTGGCCTCTGGTGAGCAGTTTCTTTGGGGCAGAGAAGAGCAGAAAGTGAAACAGAGGGCAAAGATATAATAAAAAGAACTGAGAGGAAAATTATAAATCTCGAAAAAGATATATATACCATACAGCAGCAGGTGCAGTTACAAGGGGTGAAAACCTTTATACCCAACAGTAATTAATGAATACATGAAATACATAATATTGTTCTCTCTTTCTCTCTTTATTATTGTCCTTTGGAAGGAAGTTCACTGAACAGGAGTGTATTTTTGGTTTTTCTTATGGGTAAAAAAAAGAAAAAGGGGAAAAGAAGAAAAGAAAAGAAAACATAGCTACTAGAATATAAATATTAAGTCAAATGGAGGATTTAGATGCCTTTCGAGATTCATGTGTTTATAAAGGCTTGCTTTTCTCTCAAAAAGACGTGGAAAGTACCTTTGCAGATGTGTTGCTTTAACAACTGAGCTTATTTACTTTTTGGTCTTTGTTGTGGTCTGTGATTGTCTTGTTGTAATATTATTATGAGTGTTTGAAAACTCAAACTCTCTTTTTTTTTAGAACAGACACGACTTCAGAGATTCAGACAGGAATGGATGAATTCTTTCGCTCTCTCTCTCTCTCACACACACACACACACACACACACACACACACACACACACACACACTCAGCACCAGACATAGCTCTAGCCTACTGCCTGTCACACTGCATGGGTTTAAATGGAGCATACTTAACCATGTTCCCACCATCTGTCATGATGATTTGAGAAGAAAAGCAGGTTTTTATAACTATAGTTGACTTAAAACATAAAATACTGCATGTCTGCAGTCAGGTGTGTGCGTCTGTGTAATTTTGCTCCCATGATAAAGTCCTCTGCTACCATCTACTGGAATAAAATATGTAAAGTGTAATAAAGCCTTCTCAGTATGATGCATTTGATTCTCAATTGGATCAGACTGGAAGTTACTCATATTTCAATTTACATTTTGTATTCTGATATTTATGTTATGTAATATTAAGTATTGACAAAAGGTGATCAGATTTCAGATAAACAATAGCAATTGTAGGAATTTGGTCAAATTACATGATATTATTTTGTATGCCTTATTGTCTTAATGTTGTTTGTCTTAACCATAGATTGTATATAAATATATCTATATATCATTATATACAGTCTAGGGTCTTAACCATTGTACATATCTTTATATTGTATTTATTATTATAAGTTATAATAATTATTATAACTTATTATATTATAAGTTATATATAACTTTGGTGCATTCACATTTCTTTAAATGTGGGTGAATATACATTGTCCCTTTATAAATAAATAAATAAATAATAAATTAAATTACATTAATGAGTTGTTGGAGTTGTAATAATACTAAAAAACAATGTGGAAATAAACTTCTACCTCATGATCACTTCGCTTTCTGGGATACTTGTCAATATGAGAGCTCAAATTATTAAAATAGAATGAACACAATTTCTGAAATCCAAGTATCTTGTGGACAAAAGTACAAAAAACCCTCTATAGATAATAAAATATATATCATTTTGAGTTTGCTTATCTTTTTTTCCCCAAATTTTCTAAATAACTTGACTGCATGCATCAACTAAAAATATATTGCAAGTCATTAATGGAGTCATTAACTAAATCAAAACTGTACATTTTTTTAAAAAACTCCCAAAAATTCTGATGTTCTTTTCCTTTCACTCCCAATTTTAACTTTTAGAACTTTAAATACATTAAACTGGAATGTGATGGTTTGACTTTGTTTCTTTTTTTTTTTTTTTATTTTTTATTTTTTATTGCTCTCACATTTATTTCCAGGTATCATTAAAAGTTCTCCCAGATAGCCTTTTTCCCAGCTGCTCAGACACTCTGTGAGACTCTGGGGAGTTTGGTCTGCCGTCTCCTGACACTGAAATAAAACTCAGTGGTTAAAACCATGGAACTGGAGCACAGCCATAGATAATACTCTGCTGTGTTTCACAGTTAAACCAAATCATTGCTGCAAAGATGGCTGTATTAAATGACTGTTTAACTGATCTAAAGTGCTGGGTGTCCTAAAATGTCCTTCAGCTCATTTCAGACAAACACCAGGTTGTTTTAAAGCCAAACACAGACTGGAACTGAACTCATTTACATTTGTCCCCGAGGCATTCGGCTTATGAATTTAGGACTGCAGAAGTTATCTTTGATTCAGGTTTAAAACTTAGTGATCATCCAAAAAGCATGTTTGGACATGTTTTTATAAAGTAAGGAATATTGTGTAACACTTTTACGAAATATTTGAACCATCCTTTGATCTATCCTCTTGCCTTTTAATTTTCATTTTGAAGAAGCTCTTCTCTGTGTGTCCAGTGGATTTCATAACTTGAGGGTCAATTCAATTTCTTTCAAATTACATCATCCCTAACGAGTAGTGTCTTCGCTGGCTATCAAACTTGCACCTCGATTTTAGCTGATTTCTGGGTCATTCCGTCAAATCAGATCAGAGAGAATTTTGTTAACATTTTAGATTTTGTTCAGACTTGATGTATATCCTATCTGACACAAAAAAAATGGGTTTATTGGGTGTTTTTCTGCCAAGGAAAATGTTTTTTCACCACCAATAAAAAACTTTTAGAGGAGAAGTCATTTTTAGGCTTTAATGTCTTCAGAAATATAACTCCCAGAGCCATGAAATTTGATAAAGCTACAGACAAAACAGTGTATAATAGAATAAAGTAGTTGAAAGGCACGCGTAGATTTCACATTTTTAATGACTGGCCATTGAAATGAGAGGGGAAAAAAAAGCAAAATGGGTGGTTTTAGGGTGCCAGACATTTCCCCAAAATATGGATATTTCCATATTTCCTGAAAATACTGTATGTGATTGACGTTACGCCAAATTTCAGGGGGTCCTAACATTAAAAGACATGGGAGGCCCAAAGCCCCGCCTGCTGGAAGCTGCAAAAACTGTGGTTTTAGTGATACAGAATAGCCTAATTTAGAAATATTGATGTGGTTAAAGTATAAAATTAAAAAAGATCATTGTTTCTGTTTTGATGTCATTATTATACAATTTAAGCGCGCGGGAGGGGACGTACGTCACAGAATCACGTTCTCACCGGCAAGTTGGCGAAAAGAAGACAACAATGCGCGCATGCTCAGCGCTGATTGACTGTTGACGTCACCCACTCATATTTTGCAAGCGCTTCTCGTCTGAAGGGATAGTAGCGATGGATAAAAGTAGATTATCTTTCACAGCTCAAATTTAAAAGTATGTCTTTTGGGGAAAAACACCTCGGTGCCTACCAGCCGCGTGATGTTATTATAAACTAAACCGCCGATCAAAAAAAAGAAGGATTTAACGTGAAGTGGTCTTCAGGGGCGAAATGGCTAACAGTAACTGCTAGCTTGTCAGAAAATATACTACGCTTTTTTCCGTCGTATCTGTTACTCGGAGAGGGTGGTACTCGGTCAAAAACAGGCTTTCGGGATCTCAAGCATCTTTTGGAGAGGATAACCAAACATGAAAGCAGCAAAACAACAAGGTAAAACTGGGCTGCGCATAGAAATTGCGTAATAAGCGTGGACGTTAACCGGTGTGTGTGCTCAGTCTGGTCATTACTTATGTGTAACTGAAAAAAAGAGTAATATTCTGGTTTTCAATCTTTCCAAAGTAACTATATTTGTTGCCCCACGATTTTCTTCCCCCTATAAATGCCAATGCAAGACATATTAACCCTTAAAAACCTGACATCAGTTTTCTTGTGCTGCATTCATATGAGCTACCTGTCACAAGCAATTACATTTGTTTGTTTTCTCTCCAAAATATGGTTTAAAAGTAATCAACAACTTGGCAAGAATGTCCCCCTATTTGTAAGAAGTTAGAAAAAGGAGATAAGAAAATTAGGTTAAAAAGAGAAACAGAGAATTATCAAAAGACAAGAGGACATATATCCAAAAAAGTACATAACAATAATAATAATAATAATAACTTTTAAATTATTTTACAGCGGTAGTGCGTGTGTGTGTGTGTATGTATGCATATATCATTTCTTCCAGACCATTGAAATACTTTTTTTTTTTTGTTAGTTTTTACTGAAGTGACAATTGAGTCTCTTCTGCATCCTGCAGTATTCTGTCATACAGCCTTTTGACTTTGGCCATTTTTATTTATATATTTATTGGCCACTTTGGGTAGAATAACTCTAAAAGCTCTGACCCATTAGGACAGAGGAGTTCTGTGATAATTTTCTCTGAATTTTTATTTAAAAGCCTCTTTCATATCTGACACCATCAGATTAAGTTCAGCACAACACACTGCTTCTCTTTAATTTATAGAAGTTTTTTTTCTCTATCTACCAAGTGAGAACTGTTATAGGAGGAAAAAACTCCTCTTTTAATTGACCTTCAACTAATTATTTGCCCTGTGATTGATCAGACCTCTACAGGTGTTGCTGTTTCTTTTATCACCAGGAGATGGCACCAGAGATCTACAGGGTAGACTGGAATATAATAAGGTAATCACAGTAAACATTATTTTCACATTAAGAAAAGTTTTTGTATTATTAAATGTGATTTTGAATTCTACTACTAGTATTCTACTTTAATAAATTATTATTTAAGTGAACAAGTCATTATTATTAGTTTAGTGCTTCAGAGAATGTTAAAGAATGATCTAAGTACACTGAGATACAGCATGTTAGTCAAAAACAAATAAAAGTTGCTTTGAAAAACCAAAAAGTATCAATATCACAGAGTAGAAGTACTCTTTTACAAGTAGAAGTCCCATACTCCATATTTTGCTCAAGTAAAAGTACAAAAGTATTACCATCCAAATACACTTAAGTGCAAGAGGTAAAATTACACGATACAAAGTGGCCCGTTTCAGAATAATTGATATTATATAACTGAATCAATATTATTGGTGCGTTAATGTGTACATCACTTTCATGCTGCAGCTGGTGAATATTAGGCATACATTTTTCTAAACATACTTCCAGATAACTTTTCAATGGATCAGTTTAAGTTGTATCTCACTATAATACATAGTGATTTATATGTGATATTATTAATCTTCTACAAATTACAGTAGCTAGTAACTAATGGTATCAAATTAGCAGAATGAAAGGTATAATCTTATCTCTGAATTATTGTGAAGTAGAAGTATAGAGTTGCAGTAAATGGAAATATTCAAGTTGAGTATGAAATTGCTAAGTATACTTCTTGAGTAAATTTTCGTAGGTATTTTCCAGCACTGACAATTCATTGTCCTGCATAATCACAAGACTCCTCTATGATGATTATTGTGATTTATTAGATTCCACTGACACTTTTAAGAGCCTACTACAAACTAAAAAGCCTACCCTTAATATTATTATTTGATGATTTTATATTTTTGACTCATTATGATTACTACTGTTTTAAATTCAAGAGTTTGTTCTTTTATTTATATGTGATCATCTCCTTTATTAGTCTCTTATCTGCTTATTGATTTCTTTTACACTTAATGTGTTTATATAAGCTTAATTATCTTATCCACATTTTACTTATTTATGAAAGTTTATTTTTGAACATGCACCCTCATATGTTCTTGCACACAGTGCTATTTTATTATTTGTGCTTTCATGTTCTTAACATTCCTAATTTAAGCTTTAAAAGTGCTATATAAATAAAGATTATTATTATTTTTATTATTATTATTATTATTAGTTGAAAGAGAGAGAGAGACACCATTCCCTAACACTTATTTAGCCTATTATCCTATACACAGTGTGCAGTGTTTTTGCTGTAATAATGTCTAAATTCCAGGAGGTGGAAGTGTTTGTCCATAATGTTACTTGGAGCGAGCTCTGGACCACACATTTAAGGAGTCCTATTTATGCACTGAACTTCATGAATATAATTTAAAATAATCAATAATAGAATAGAAAATAAAATAAATTATTTTAAAAAGTCTTCATCATGAAGTCGCTTATGTTGCTTATATACTACTACTACTACTACCACCACTACTGCTACTACTACTACAAATAACAATAATAATAATGGCGTCAGGTAATTAAGACAGAAAAACTCACTTTTTGCACAATTTTCTGATACATTCAGGTGATTAATTTGAGTTAATGTCCCCTTCCTGTCCCCCCTAAACCGCTCCAAATTTGTCCACCGGTTTCCTGTTCTCTGATTGGTCCGCTCTCTGATTGGCCTGTCCTCTGATTGGTCGAAAGTTCCGTACTGGGACAGTCAGTCGACGCAGTTTGTTTTCTCGCCTGCGGCTGAAATCTGGACGGTGTGCCGCTGCTGGAGGCAATGTGGATACAGCATTCAGGTTGTCATTTCATAGATAAGTGTGTGAATAGATACGCAGACAGACGGGAAATGTAGATAAAGTTTTCTCCTCTTTTTTCTATGTCTTTCTTTTCCCGGGTCTGTGAGCGGTCTGTCTCGAGCGTTTTTACATGCGGACTGTCATTCAGAAATACTACAGCCTCACGTGTTTGACCTTAGTCTGTGATATAGACTTTCTTTCTGCTTTTACTCATATATTTTTCGCTTGCTTAGTCACAGCTGACTTTGTGCACTTTGTCAAAGTCACACTAAAAGTCTGCGTTTCGGTGACACGCGCGTCTCTTTGTGAATTATTCTTGGTTTGAATCACGGATTAAGTTATCGTAATCATAAAATCATTGAAGAGGAGGTGAGCGACTCTTCCGGAGAAAGTTATGCTATACCTGCAGGTCAGCAGAGGGTAACAAACTGTGGATATCTCATCACTTTATACAGTAAGTCCTACTTTATTAACAACCAAAAGTCACTGTAATATCGATATTATGCATCCACAGGGTCTTTATGCTTGTCTGTGAACTTGCATTATCTTCTTATCACCTATTCATTTTTTTTACTCTCAGTTCTGAATTGTCCTGATTAAGTCTAAAAGTTTGATAATGACTCAAATTTATGTCATATGCTTATATGATCTTTAACGGTATTAATTTACAGAAGTTATTAAAAGTTAAATATTGGCAAATCTGTGTAAAGCAGTTACATGTTTCAGTTCTTGCAAAGTCCACTTAGACTAAATTTGTGATTAGAACTACAGACAGCCCATTTACATAGTACAGTATCGTTTATTATGAAAAAAGTTAACGTGCCATACTGTATGAATGAAAGGAAACAGGATTTATCATCCAGTTTTCAGTTAATTGGCATGTAATTTATTGATTTTAAGAGAAAAATAAAAATTCATTAGACCCTTAGTGTGGGATCTTCATAATGCAAACAATCACAGGCTGCAGGATCTCCGCCATTCCTGGAGAAACTTTTATTCCTTTAATTTACAGCCAATTTCAGCTGCTTTGTTTGATGTTTATTGTTAGTTAAGAGAATAAAGATTCTCCCTGTAAACAGTTTATCCACATAAAAATTGTGAATAAACCTGACTCTGGTATAGATTGAAAATCTACTCTCGAGTGCCACAAATCAAATCAATTATCCTGCACTTTAAAGTGAAGTTTCTGCTGCAGAGACTGAGGCTGACAGATGCTGATCAAAGATACAGCATGTGAAGTATTGAAATAAGATCTCAGAAGGTTCAGGGCAGAATTTATGTGGCGGAAAGATTAAAACCACTGTAAGGAGAGACATATGGACAGGTGGACAGAATAAATCTGCAAGGAGAATACTCTGACTCCCAGAAAATCTCTGCTCCTGTGCTCCAGCATTAGGACAGATTTATTGTGTGTGCAGCCAGTGATGAACACTTTATTTTGACTTTTGTAGATCCAAATATGGTTAAAAACAAGACAGAACAAACTTAATAGAAGAAGTAAAGTTTAAAAATGTTGGAAGTGAGTGCATGAATCTAACATCTGCCTTATAGAAACTTGAGCCGGGTAAGTTTTAAAACATCTGCCAAAGAATTAACAGGTTTCTCAGTTTTGGTCAGAGAAACTAGAGACTTTTATTACTTTATTTTATTAAAGAATAACTTGATTCTTTCTATCGAGTTATTTCTGTTTCCGTGGCTTCTGAAATTCAAGGCAGGTTTTCACATTGATGCTCACCAGCTGTCAGCCAGTTGGCAGTAAATTACATTTTAATTCCTTTGCGCTAGCAGCTATTTGGGCTGCAATTAATCAAAAAGACCCGTCAGATGGTGAAATTATGACTGTGGCTGGTGGATTTTTTAAATAAATCAGATTCTGAGGGTGGACAATACAACAGGTTTGATAAACTGATGATTTATTCAGAGATGTCATTTAAAAGATTAAAATGCAGCCTCAAGTTGGGAAATAATCACTCATTGTCTCCTATATATATCGCCTGTTATCCCTCAATAAATGCTTTATTTTCTTTCCCCTTATTTCATTTCTTTTCAGATCAAAGAGGCTGAACTTCTTCCTGAAAATTAAACCCTAAATGGAGCTTTGGGTCTTTCTGGTGTTGGAGGTGGTCCTGGTGTCCGCTGCTGCCAGGGGTGAGTAACACATTCTGAGAAGCGAGCGGATTATTACAGTCATCAATACCAGCAGTGAGATTAATCACTGCATGACATCACTATGTGGCAGTACCTATTAAAAGGGTTCAGAGTTTTGTGAAGTAAATTTACTGTAGTGAAATTTCCTATTTCTGCGTTCTTTCTGTCACACTGCTGTTCTAACCTCAGGAGGATTTGTTTGAAACGTGAAGGTACGACTGCTTTGACTGAGGTTTCAAACAAAACTGTCTCATTAACCCCTTTTACACTGCCTGTTCAAGGCGAGAGTGTCGCGCTGTCATGCAGCCTTGCTGTTCTGTCCAAAGGTATGATCCCAGAATGGAAGGACAGAGTTGTCTTCAGAGGTACTAACAGCACTGATTCAAGGTCTGTGTAAAGAGGACAGCAGGCAGGACAGGATGAGTGTGACATTTTGACAGAGTGCTATCAAGCAGGGTGGAAAAGAGGAGAACTCACAGTCTCAAATGGCGTCACACAATTGGGGTACAGCACATGCATAGTGAAATCTGGTCTGGAGTTTCTGAGAAAACAACCAATAAGGCTGAAAACTGCAGACCAGATTGCACTGAGCATGTGCTGTATCCCAATAGTGTGACATCATTTGAGACCAGGACTTCTCGTCTTTCCACCCTCCTCGGGTGCTATGTGTACGACCCAGCACAGAGGATTTAAAAAGCAGCTCGAAGCAGCGAGCAGATATTTCAAAGAACAGTGTCCATAAATGTCTACAAATTAAGAAAACAATGAGATTTAGGAGCTCTTTGACTTCCAAACTGAGGACAAGATCAGCTGCCATGTAATAGGGATGGTAAATTATTGTTATTGACGTGTTATGCCGTTGTTATAGTTTATTAAGTGCTGCTGACGCATATGTTAGATATCACATAAGAGGCTGATGCTGTTGTATTAAATGCCACGCCCATCATGCCTTTTTGCTTCCAAGATGCCAGCATGCTGTCTAAAATCACACACTGGAGCGACGTGAATACGCCGTTGTTTGGTTCTGTGTAAAAATGCAAAAGAAGCATAAAGAAGGGACTTCGTAGTGGCCTTTTAGCTTGATCTCTGCTCAGGGCCGCTGTGGTTCAGAGGTAAGGCGGATTGTCCTCTAATCGGGAGGTCAGCGGTTCGATCTCTGGCTCCTCCAGGCAACATGTCGAAGTATCCTTGGGCAAGGCACTGAACCTCAAATTGCTCCCGATGCTGCGTCATCGAAGTACATGTGTCTGAATGGTTACTGAGTTGCAGGTGGCACCATAAACAGTAGCCTCAACTACCAGTGTGTGAATGTGTGTGTGAATGGGTGAATGTGACATGTAGTGTGAAAGTGCATTGAGTGGCCAAAAAGACTGGAAAAGCACTATACAAGTACAGTCCATAACATTTAAAAAGAGCTACTAAAGCTGAATGTAGGCTATTGGCATTGTTTTTTGGTTGTTTTTTTTTTTGCATTACTCTCGATGTACTTACACATAAACAGACATAACAGCTACGAACAAGGACAGCAAAGCTTGGCAAATAAAGGTAAAAAGAATAGACTATTATGCACAAGAACATGTGAAAGAATAGTTGCAGAGATGAACCCTGATTTCCATCTTTTTTCATCTTTTCTATCCCCTGCTCTTTGGGACTTTATTTGTGTGCTTTGTAAACATCGTTGTTATCCTTTTTGGCTCATTCTGCATTGATACATTTGCTCAGATTTTGGAATATCTGCAGACACTTGTCCTTGTGTGAACTTTACTTAATGAATCCTTTTGCTCTTTAGATAGTCAGTGAACCTTTGACTTTGTCTGGTTATTCAGTTACTGTCAGGTATTCTCGCAATCGCGTGGGAGTTTTAGATTTGGAATGTGGTTTTTCCTACTGGTTTTTTTTTTTGTTTTTTGTTTTTTTGCAAGGATGGTACCTTGTTGGCTGTGGAGAAAAATTTACTATTTCAACTCAAAATCTAAATTGAATAACCCCACAGGGAAGCTGTTGATCATAGTCAGATACAGAGCAGTACCCTCAGTACTTGGCACGCTACCTTTTTTCTTTCAAATAAACAAAGCATAAAGAACAAACAATAGCTACAGGCACTGTTCATAGGCAAGAGCGACCCCCAGCCTGCAGGCATTATGGGCAGACGGTCGCAGAGTTGGCGCCCGTTCCCGAGATCACACCGATGATGAGTTTTCAGCGGGAACAAAGCTGCATTCAGCGAGGCGAGGCCGAGCCAGCGTGCAGACACGGGGCCGAAAGTAAACACAGACCCATAGACCGCAAAGAGATGAGATTAGATTAGCCTATTAGGGATGTTTGCTGTGCAATGCTACAGCATTTCCTCCCCCTCACCGCCTGCAGTCTGTCAGTGAAACCAGGGCAGGCAGCAGAGAGGGACATGAGGCAAGGGTAAGGGAGAAAGAAGAGGGTAAAGGAGAGAAAAAGAAAGCCTCAGGAGGACTTTGGAGGACTTGAGTAATAATGAATGATAAAGGAGAAAGAAGGGAAGTGGGGAAAGGAGAAAAGGGATGAGGGAAGAAGGAATGAGGAAGATGAGGGAGAAATGGACAAGGAAAGGAAACAGATTATAAGTGGGGGGTGTGAGGGAGAGGGCAAGAGAGCATGAAGAGGACAGAGGGGACAAAATGCCATTATGGACCTATTAGAAGCTGAAGTTCTGCCTTATCTTGTGATGGATGAGACTAAAGTTGCCTGACAGATCCTCTGTCTTGGTTAAAGTAGAAAAATTGGGAAAGTGTTGGGTTTCATTTTAGGCAGAGATCATAAATAGGCAAAGCTGTTGTTTAAATAAGTACACCCAGTTTTAAAAGAAGTAGTTGTTGTCATTTTCTGTCTTTTATTTTGTTATTGCATATGTAACACTGACTAAAAACTGAAATAAGAGGCAGCTGTGGTGTGTGTGATGAGTGGGATGCTGGGTTTGGTGGCCTCGTGGTTTGAGGTTCATACCGTGTAATTGTGAATTTGTGGTTTTGAACTTGAGTAATGAAGCATGTCATCTGTTCTCTGCCTGTCTCTCCTCTCAAAGTATCTTGGTTAACACAACAGAAGAATTATCAGAAACATCGAGGGAAAAAAAGAAGGAAAGTGCAGATTTTTTAACAGATTTATTTTAAAGCAGGAGTTGGTGAATTTTTCAGGCAAACTCCAACAATTTCTGCAAGGTTCATATGCATACCCCCTAATCCAGGGTTCCTACAGACATGGAGAACCTTGAATAGTCATGGAATTTCACAATCTGATTTTCTAGGTCTGGAAAAGTCATGGAATGAGTAATGAGTTATTGAACGTTTTGGAAAAGTCTTAAAAATTTGTTTTGTGTTTTGAAATTAACTGTTAAACTACTCATTCATGGATAACTTCAGTGTTATGTTACAAACAAAACCAATTGTAAGAGATTGGAAGATGTTGCTGTTTAAATTTCATACAATAATTAATATGAGAGAGAAGTATACTGTACAGTCCTGTTCATGTTGTACGTTGTGAATGACAGTTGTCAAGTTTGTTTGTTTGTTTGTTTTTTAAAATCCTCCATGAAAATGTCTGGGAATCCTGCTAATCCCTTTTTTTCCAAACACCAAGAATTTCCACATAAAACAATCCAAGTCAGAACAATGTGAAGTGCCAGTGTCAAGCAAAATTAATTATCGACTTCCATAGTCCAACATACTTGCAGGTATGTTTTGCCAATATAACTTGATTTTCTCTGTAATCATCTTCTCAGGCAGAGCTTACACACCTTCAACCAAACCATTTCAAGTCACTTGTGGCCTTGCACTTAAAAAAATTGTATGGAAAATGAGAAATTGCATTGCAATTCAGTGTCATTTTTGGCCACGGTAGTTACACCTGGTGAAACAGCAGTAGTGTATTTTGGCAACCTCCTCAATAGATTTCATGACTTTTCAGACCTTCTCTTAGTGACTTTATTTTGAAAAAGCAACTAGTAACAAATTAAGTGTCTTATTCACACATATTATAATTAATTCCCTTGCATGTTACTCAAAATATAAACTGTCTAAAGCTCCTCTGTCATCGACGCAGGGTTTCACCCTCTCCCTTTCGTTGATTAGTGTTTCGTTGATTAGTGAAGGGGAAACGCTGCACGCCATGAGGAGTTTAGTAGTAATGAGTTCCTATTGTCACTTTGACGCCTTTTGCTTTCTGGATTGGAAGCTCGAGAAAGTGGTGCATTAAAGTTTAGGAACCATAGTTCTCATGCCATTAAAATGTTATGTTGAGAAGTTTCTATTTAATTGGATTTATTGAAGTTTTAATGCTGCCATTTATGTGCAGTGATGTCACCAATATGCAAATGAGCATAGGGCGTCATCTGGCAACTTTTAGTGCCTTTTGAAGTTAGTGCTGGGTTACTTTTTTTGGAAAAGAGTTTGTAACAATGGCTATAGTACCGGTTGCCAAGTAAAAAAACATTGATATATCATTTGTCTTTGAGCTTTTCAGAGAGTAGATAGGAGTTAAAGAGCTTTGCTCAGTATTATCTGGACAATAGGAGTCAAGGAACAGAACAGAAACATTCAGTATCAAGTCTGCAGTATCCCACTGTAGCTGAAAAATGAACAAAGAGAGAAGACGAATAGCTCAATACCATACTTTCTATATGAGACAGGCTGGTATGAATATGTAGGAAGTAACTGTCCCAGTCCCTCAGCAGGGTTTGGGCCAAGTGGACTGTGCAGACAGAAGACACTTTAGTTACTTAAATGAATCCAATCTGAGGCAGATATCATATTTTACCCCCAGAAGTGGCAGCCCACAAACATAGGGGATTACTCACTGCAGCTGTGTTTGACCATTTGTAAAAAAACTTGGCAAAATAAATAATTAATTCAGAACTGCTTAGTATATTAAATAGGTATTGTGGAAATGCTTCCTGTCACAGTCCGCTCTCGCTCCACTCTAAGAAATGACGTAGAGAAACATTTTTATTAGTGACTTGGTGACTACTGAGATGTCTCAGTGATATATGAGTACCGGAGATGGGTTACTCAGAGCAACTGTATACACAGTGAACAGTAAAAAGCAAGATATCGTAATACACATTGTGGCATGATTTAAAATTGAAAACATTAACTCTTTTGTGGGCTCATCTGTCTGGGCAGTCCCCTTTGGAAACAAGGTTCACTTACAGTAAATACAAGGCAGCTATTGTGTAAATCAAGGAAGTTATGTCTTATAAAATTACTGGAAAGTACAGTATGGCTTATTGTATTAAAGAAATTGCTGGATGTTTGGGGAAAAAAAGAACAAAATGATTCATTTAATGATAGATAAATAGATAACAAAGAGGCCAAATAGTTAAAAAGATTGTGGCTGGTAGTTTCTTTTCCTCGAGTGTCCTTGGAGTTGGTGGGAGCTGAGCATCAGACGGCACCGAAGGCTGTTTACCGCTGCAAGTGCCGAATGGAAGTAGGAACTGTAGAATAGCTAAGGGCTTTGCTGGACTGCTGCAACACATAGAGATAAAAAGAATGATAGGAAAGGAAGAGATACAGAAACCAATGAAGAGAGAAAAGAAAGGAAAGGGACAGCAGGAAGACAGAGATAAACACAACAGATGAGGACAGAAAGAGATTGAGACGCAACATTTATGGCCCTTATTAGAGGAGATGTATAGTCACATAAACTGCACTCCAGAGGCTTACACAACCACGCTGTGTGAACCTGTGTGTGTGTGTGTGTGTGTGTGTGTGTGTGTGTGTGTGTGTGTGTAGCTGAGCATGAGACTGAGCAGCTGAGAGATTAGCATTCTCCACTGTTAGCTGAACAACACTGAGGTTGAATGCAGGGGTCAAAGACGAGGAGTAGTTGGCCAGTTCATTCTGGGCTACCTGCAGCAATGGACAGAGTTGGGTGAACTTTGGAAAGGAAAGATTCATCCTATAAAAGAAAAGTTTGACATTTTAGGAATTATGCTTTTTAACTTTCCTACCAGGAGTTGCGTGAGAAGAGTGATAGCACTTTAAAAGACCTGTGAAGATTCGGTCTGTAGATAGTAAGTTTAGTTTACCATAAAGACTGGAAACAGTGGGTATTAACTAGGGTTGGGCAAAATGGCTGTAAAATGTTACCATGTTCATAAAACATTCAGGACATCCAGGCCACTGATTCAACACTGCTGAAGTTACTCCTCGTTGGTAGCGGTTTTGCTTTCAGCCACGCTTGTTGTTGCGGTGTGTAACAGTATGACGTTGTTATGTCAACAAATCAAAATATTGCTGTTATCATAATATGTATTTTTCTTATCACATAAAAAATTATACTGGTATTATCGGGATAAGCACTGTAACACACACATGCCGAGTCAGCAACACAGCCTCGGATTCGTCAATAGACTCAACATAATGCATCAGAAGATAGATTCTTTGCCCTCAGTATGCTTCAGCGAACAGCTAATGATAACTACATCTCCTTTCAACATGGATAAATAATCACAGAAGACATTCATTGTTGATTTAACACTCTCTTAAAAAAAACACTGCAGATCCTTGCTGGATTAAAATGCCTCTGAAAGGCAAACAATCGCACGCTCACTAAAAACCTACAAGAGTGACGAAGTATAGACCATGTAATGTAAATTTCTGGAGGGGAGTGTTCCATAAATTCTCTAACAATGGTAAATAGAGTACTTTGACATGGTATACTACATTACCGACCTTGGGTTAAACTTACACTTTTAATCATATTGATCATTGATCGTGCCCAAACACACACCGCCCAGATTCTAGCCTGCAACTGAGAGTCGGACCCTGCCGCAGGCTCCACTGTCTAAAGCTGTGTCATTGTCTGAGCAGTTACATGGTGAAATTGCATCTTCAGTGGAAAAAAAGTTCTGTACACTTGCAGCTTTGTTGCTCTCTCTGAGCTGATGATGAGGCAGGGGACGGATGAGGAAGAGTATACCAAAAAACGTTCGACACTGAACTGTTAAATGGTGAGTGCATGCCTGTGTTTCTGCTTGCCTCTACACACACAAACACACACACACACTAACTGCGCATGTGATGTGAATTGCCACGTGTCTGTCAGATGGTTATCAGCATGTCAGATGGTATTTACGTAAGCCAGCTGTTAAACGCTTCACGGTCAAACAACTGGAGCAGTGCGCAGATGATAATGATAATGTGATTATTGAAGTTACTCCAGCAGAGATTGTTATTATTGTCTTTGCTTAAACCTGTGATGTTTTGTGTGGAAATGACCCGCAGCTTCTATCATCACATCACAGTCTTGTCTTTTCTGTATCTCCCACTAAGAACCTTTGAAGCAGATTCAGAAAAGAAAAGACATACCAAGAAATTACATGATGAGTGTGGGGTTTGTGTACATCGTTTCCTGATGCAAAGTTCTGTGTAAACAATTTAATGTTTTCCGGGTGACTCTGCCGTATAGACCACCCATTATCCAGAGGGGGGAGGGGAAACAGAGACGGTGATGAGAGGGTTCATTTGTTAGTATACCAAGTGTAAAGAGCCACAAACACATTAAAAATGCATCTTCACTGTAGCAAAAGAGAAAGACAAGAGAGCATCGTCCCTGCAGACAGTGCGGAGTGTAAACAACCCCATACACAGATGCTGAAAAGGTATACAACAAGAAGACACTACCCATAACTATGACTTAAGACATGTAAGTGCGCGCACACACACACACACACAACCCACAATCACTTAACAACCTCCTGTCCCACACACTCATTACTGAGGAATGTAATTAGCATGCTAACACTAACAATGATGAGTAGGAGAGAATTGTGGTGAGGTAAAAAGAGCTGGAGGAGGAGGCACACTGAAGAAGCAACTTTAAACTTTTGTGGAAAAGTAACGACATAACTAGATATGAAGACAAACAGACAGAATAGCGGGATCACAGGTATACATTGCTGTACTGGATGCAGTTTTTCTTGAGGATTGTAGTGGAAGCCTTCTTAAGAGATATAAAGTACTAGACTTTTTCATGCACTTATGTTGTATTCACTGTGAGATGTACATTTAAGGAAAAATTAGGAGTATTTTGCTTGTGTTTCTTTCAAATCACAAAGAAATGGAAGGTGGAGAGAGGAGCTACATGAAAACAACACAGGGGAGTGAAAGCTATAGTTGTTAGTATTTATAAAAATAACTTTTTGCCATATTTGCTGAAAATGTCACTAATGTCACTATCCACACAGTAGTACACAAGACAGATAATCTGTGAAAATAATCGTGCTCCCCTCTTTGTTAAGGTTACTTTATATGTACCTGTAGATGGATTTGGTTTGCAGCATGAAGTGCAAGGCATCCATTTAACACAGCTCTCACCACAGACAACATATAGGATAAAACGTGACAAGGTGATAAAGGATAAAACATAACAAAAGATAAAACAATTAAAGTCCCCCAGTGCTAATCAAAATGTTAAATGTATAATTAATACCAATAAAAAAACTCAAATACAAAACCAACCTTGATTGATTATCTATTAAGTTTTAAATATTGGTGAAAAATGTTTTCACCAGAGAACATCAAATATCTTGATATTCTTTTGCAATCATATATGCCCAAGTTTAAAACAGGGATTTTTTTTTTTTTGGAGTAAAATGGCTTTAATTATTGGTAATTATAATAAAAAGATCAATCAGTTACTAACATAGTTTGCGATGAATTAATTAAGTTGACCCCCTCTGAGACAACTTTAATTTAATTGGTTGCAACAGAGTAGTGTCCAACTTGCAGGGCTAAAAAAGGAATGGCTCAATAGCTCAAGTATTAATGATAACAGATATGAAGTTTATAATCATAACACATCACAGAACATGGAGATTTTGTGGTAAATATATACTCATCAAGTATTTTAGTATTTAACTTTTTTCTTGGTTGCAAGGCGACCATCTAACAAGGAGTTATAGGTGACCAATGAATTAAAAGGGTTAATCTTTAATGAATCATGTCATTTTATGTTTAAACTACTCCCACGTTGTTGTGTATTTTCCCACGCACTGTTTTCTACCTGACTAAATTTAGCACTGATTAACCATATCATTGCATTTTGTGATAAAACACATTGCATCAGTTGTGGAAGGGATCCGCCTGTCTCCTCATGTGAAGAACAGAGGAGGAGAACATGTTGATTCCTCCCAGAGTAAACAGCCACAGACAGATGCTTCAAACACACAACTTTACCTCATAGTAAACAGACTCACGTCAGTAAATCCCCTTCTCCTGGTTTTAAGCATGCAGCACGTCCTGAGTCACAGCTCACTATCGTAAATACCATTTGACATGCTGATAACCATTATACGGCTTTGTGGTGGTGGCAGGCATCTGCCTGCCAGCCTCAGTTTGCAGTAGGAGCTTCCAGACTTATGCAGACGGGGAAATTTACATCAGCAGTTTGCGGATGAGGGTTTTAGAAAAATGCATTTTCTTAAGCATGGGAACAAAAATGATTAATTTACTATTTTTCAGTAAGGGAAGAACATATTTATGTCCACGACTGAGTTTTTTTTCTACCTGTTAAAAATGTAGTTGCTTAAAATGGAAAATTAAAAAAAAAGAGGCCTAGAATGTTCCTCTTGTTTGTTTTTTGTTGTTGTTGTTTTTTGGGTTTTTTTTTTTTTTTTTGGCAGCTCAATTTTTTATTTCTAATCCGTCATGGGGATTATTTTGTCCTTTAGCTAAAATGAAAGCAGAAACATTCAGTGCATGTGTGTGAGCTAGTTAATTACATGGTGATTAAGAGACAAAGGGAAGCTTCAAAGGAAACAAATGACTCTTTCAGTTCCTCTTGTTAAATGCTAATGTCAGGGCCAAATGTTGGCTGTTTGCACAAGTAGAGCTGTGGCTGAAAAGAAAAGATTGTGGCATAATAGAATGATTGTGGTTGGTAAATTTGGATTTCAGGGGTTTGATAGAAACATTTGTCTTTTATAGATAGTCTAGTGAGATGTCTCTGTGGATATTCAGCCAATATGCTACTTGGAAATTGTTTTAAAACACAAGTATCATTGTCTAATTTGTGCTCTGAAAGAAATGAACCAGCACTGACATGAACCCATTTGCAGGGAACTGAATGTGGACCTTTAGGGCAGCATCTCTCTCCCACACCCCACTTCTGCAGCCACTGTCCTCCTCAGAGTTTTATAGGGCCTGTTATTGTTAAAGGCTATTAGCCCACATTTAGATAAAGTCAATGTTTGCTTTGACTTTGCGAATGGTCGGGTAGTAATGGGGCTGTCTGGACGCTCTCTGTGGGGGTTGCTGGTTTGTCGCAGTGATGTGAAGATGTGATGTGTGTTTGAGGAGGGGGTGCAGCAGAGAGAGGAGTAACAGGAGAAGATAAGGTGGCATGAGAAGGCTTTGTGAAGAGAAGCAATAGGTGGGTTTCCATTAAACCTCAAACTGCGTAAATTGGAATAAAAATACGCCTGATTGAAACATGTCAAAAAAAAGCAAAAAAATGTTTTTATGCTCACATGAGACAGTATTTCAGGCGACTTGACAAAGACATATTTCACAAAACTACAATGGAAACACTTTTTGCTTTCATAGGTCACATGAGTAGAAGCTGGCTCCCTTAGGTATGAATGCAGCAGGCGCTGCAAGAGGTGACGTTGCATCACATAACTCTTCAAAAGTTGAGCGGATCATCAGGAAGTTGTGAATCTACTATTCTTGCCTCCCAGAAATCCCTCATACATGGCCGCTCCCAAGACAGGCCTCTTCATTGTCGCTCACATAGCACGCCTATGTCGTCTTCGATTGAAAATAATGATGGCGAGTACGGTGGCTGCAATAGAAATAAACCTGCTAATGTTTTTGAACCTCTATTGCTGTGCTTCTTGGGATAATATCGCAAGAGGAGAAGTTGCAGAACATCACTCAGTGGAAACACAGTCATCTCATAATTGTGTTTTAGCAGGATTTCGAAAGTATCGCTTAAGTTTTGCGTAAATTTGTAATAGAATCCCTCCAAGTGAAAGTCAAAGGGAGAAATTGTTCAAGAACAAAGATCCTTTAACATACAGTTTTACCCATGTTTCTCCTTAGTTAGCATTAAGGCTGGAAAAATCAGCTTATGCCACACTGACAGTATCACATATTACGTATCAGTCTGGTCCAAATCTTCATTTGAACTCATGCAAAGTTTTCTTATTCATCACTGTCTGTTGTCACAGGTCATAGAAGATGAGGATTTTTTTTCATTCCTCTTTTGAATATGACGTTACACTTATTTCAGAGTTTCTCTTCTTTCTTTCCCAGCTTCTCTGTGTCTCTCCTACATAGTGCAGTATTGTGTGGGTCGTGGCGCCACAGTGTTGTATTGTGGTCTCAGTGGGGTTGGGGTATGTTTGGTCAATGCTACAGCACTGCAGGCCAAAGGTCAGCCTGTGGCTCAGGGAGGGGTCAGGGAGTGTGTGTGTGTGTGTGTCTGTGTGCGTGCGTGCGTGTGTGTGTGTGTGTGTGGTAGGGTCAGAGAAAGCACATGCCAGCACCAGAGGAGACTGTAATAACACACCAGGAACCCCACAGGACAACACACACACACACACACTGCTTTCACTCCTTTATCTTCTCTCTGTCTTCCACTCTGTCTGTGTTCAGTAACCTCATTGACATGTGTGTCAGAAACAAAATGACCAAACATGATTTAATGCATTCAGTCCAACTAATTTGAAGATACTGACCCATGTATTTTCTCTCCATTTTTCCATCTATGAGTGTCCTCTGCAGTAAAAATGTTACTTTTGAGTGTTAAGAGTGCATTTTCATCATCATTTGATCTGATTCATTTGGGGTTATTTATGAATAATCAATTTGTTTAAAATACATATTCTTGTGCTTGTGTATTCTTGGTATCATAATTGTGGACAACTATGATATCAGTCTATCCCCATCTCACAAATTCAGCCCCACAATAACACAATGGCATGAGCTAACTTCCCAGCTTGTCTACAAGTATGTGCTGTAGGGGTGTCACATTACTCATTTATAAAAGAAAATGAAGAAAAATCTTCTGAATACAAAGCACAAGAAGTGTTTTTACATGTGTTCACCATGTTTATGACATTTGGTGGCACGCTGAACACCATTTGTGGCAAAAAAAAAAAATTATTGTTCACCACATGTATTTTATGGGATGTGGGAGTTTCAGTTGTTAAGATTAATAAAATATTTGAACTGACACAGACACACATAATATACCTAAACTAGATGTAGTCTGGTCAGTAGAGGCGCAGTAAAAGAAGTTATCAAGTGATGGCATAGGTTACCACGTGACCACATACCAACAGCTTATTTGTAACAGGCGGAAGTAGTACTATGTTAATTTGCATTGTCCCTATCAAATACACTATATAAATAAATAAAAAAGACTGCAATTAATGGTTTTCGAAGGTAAAACTAAATAGAAAAAAATGTCCAAAATGAGGTCATTATAATCTCTCTCCCACCAACACTCATGAACATCTGGCTGGTGTATTTAATGGGAAAAGTTAGGCTAGTCATTCACTCCCAGAACAAATGACTCGGCAGTAGTCACCAGTATTTATTGGCTCCAGCTCCGATCGGCTCCGATGGGTCGTGATGGATTTACAACACCCGGGTGGACGCACTAATTTTAGTCTGTTTATTAGTGCAATGCAGTGGCAAGCTGTGACAAAATACCAGCCGTCTCCATTCAAGCAGCAGTTTTGAAGACTGAATAAGTAACAGTTAGATTAAAAAAAGTAACCACTGTTAAATTTTCACTGGGCTCCATGTTGCCAGGGTTCCCACTGATCCTTTAAAAGTTGTAAAAGGCATTTAATGCATTAATCTATAGCTAAGGCACTAATTGCTCTTAAATCTGTCTTTCAATTACTTGGTGGTATCTATTTTTTTCAAATAATTTCCTGAACATAACATCAAACATATCAAAATAGGATAACCAACAGCACATACATTTACAACATATCAAATTAAGATAAATGACCAAGCTTTTTCCAAGGAATGGATACTTTTGTGATAACATATTCCATTGTTTTCCACATATTCGGGTCTAGACAAAATTAAATCACCTAACTTTACAACTTAAAAAAAAAACATTTTTTTATATTGAATCTTTATTAAACATTTGGGCAAAACTTCAAATAATTGATGTTGGTTCACTTTTATTTTTCTTCAGTTTTGGTTGTCGTACAGTTTGTCTTAAATGTAATTCTGAGTGGCATTGAAAAATGTCTTAAAAATCTTAAAACTAACTTGCCTTAAGCTTTAGGAACCCTGTTTTTTTCTACTATTTGCTCACCTGTTATCCAGCCTCTCTGTGATATTGAATGTGACACACCAGAAAAAAAGGAAGAAAAAACACACACACATTAAAAAAGAAATGCATACTTGTCTGCTGCAGGGCCCTGCACACAGATCTGGTCTGCTAACAATGGGAAAGCAGTCTTTCTCCTATTTTAAATGGATTCCCCATGTTAAATTAACCTGCATCCACACGCTTACTTTGGTGAGAAAAGGGTGTTTGAGTGTCGCTCAGCTAATTGTCTGTAGTCGACTGCCTTCGCATCGTTTCTCTCTGATCTGTCTGTTCTCTCTGTCACTTTCTATCTCGCTTCTTTGACATTTTAACTTCTCTGCCACTTTCTTTGTCTCTGCTGGTTTCTTTCTCCCTTTTCCACCTTTCAGTCAGACTCTTTCCAACCCCTGTAACCCCCATTTGCCACACACACACACACACGCACACACAAACACACACACACACACAGTCTCCAGCTGTTATTCCTGATGGCGTTACAAATGAGATGTTGAAAGGTGATCGCTGGGACAGGAGACACAGACTCTTGTTTTCTTTTGGCTTCAGTCTGTCAGATTGGGTCTGGTGGGGGTGATGCAGCACTCGGGGCAGCTGTGTGTGTGTGTGAGTGTGTGTGTGTGTGTGTGTGTGTGTGTGTGTGTGTGTGTGTGTGTTATTGACTGTGATAGACAGAAGAACAGAAACACAAAGCCTACTCTAAACCAAAAATACCCCCATTATGACCTCAGTCTCAGATATGATTGACATGTTTCGGACAGGCAGCCACGCTCTCTCTCCTCGCTGTTTATCAGACATACAGATGACATTTGACCCCAGGAAGTGGAGGCTGATCAGGGGCAGGATGTTAAGGCGGACAGCTTTAGGAAATACTTTTTGTAAGCTGTTGCTGTAGATTTGAGCTTTGTCATATGGTGCTCGTTGTGTTGAGCTCTTATTCATGTCGTACTCAGTCTTTCGTGATGCAAAACTGGTGATCATATATATTCACATCGTTCATACACAAGTATTGCATATAGCAAATGGCATTATTTATTATAAAATGACCGTATTCTCAGAATATACGAGATCATTATCATGCCTTTGATTTCTTTTCTTGTTTGTCACCACTGTTGTTAAAAGCAGGAAATGCTGCAGTGTTTTTTATTTATAGGATTACAGATGGCAGCAGAAACAGTTCTGAGATGGTTTCCTTGTTGTGGTATGTCCAGAAGACTAAAACTAAAACATGGCGCTAAGTTGAAAACCACCACACATAAGGGGACACAAACGCACTCGTCTTTCTCTGCAGTGCCAGCTGTCGATGTGGAATCCATACTGCAGGGGGAATGTGAGAGGACTGTGAGAGATGTGGGGGTGGGTTCAGCAAGACTGCGACTGTGACTGTGAGGCCAAACAAATACATTTCTTTAATGTCTCAAAATGTGTATGCTATGTCCAATATTTACATGGATGTATTTTGTCATGTTTGTTTATTTTGGCATCATTCATTATTTGCAACTAATGTTCAGCGTACACTGTTTTGCAAAAGCGTTTGAAATGTGTAAGGACCGAGTCGTAATAGAAAATAAGAAGTTTATACGACATACCGTCCAACCACATCAGAAGACAAGTTTTTCTTGGATGTTTTGAACGTCCAAACTCAAATGTGGAGTCAAAAGTAAGCCGCCGTAGATGGGGAGAGCTGATTGGTGACTGTGATTGTTTAGAAATTGAGATAACAACACACATTTTTTGCACAATGTCCTGGAACGCATTTATAGTGTTACATTCGTTTATATACAGGAAAAAAACGAATATTTAATAAAAAAAAGAGTTATTCAGAGGAACTTAGATCCTGCTTAGTGTCTCCCCTCCACACATCTCACCAATCTCTGGCTAAAGTGAGCATGCAAGGAGGATTTCAGAACATCACAGTACTTGGTGAATCCAACTAGGTTTTCTGATATTGGTGCCTGAACTGATACTTAAAAAAAACAAACAAAAGAACAAAAAACGACAGTCAGCATCTTTTAAAAAATAGCTTCTTTTTTTCTTAAAGCAAATTTTAACTTGAAATCTAACAATAAACTAACTCATAACAGTTTAAAGTATACATAAATATATAAATATGAATAAAATACCGGTATAGCAGCAAAATACATTTTGAGGCAATAAGTGTCTCCCTAACTCAGGAGAGACTCAGCAGCCAGACATTTCTCAGTTATCTGTGAAGGAGTAGCTAAGATTGTCACTACAATGAGAATAGCTGGTCCACCAAAACAGTCTGCGTTAAGCTGGATGGGTCTAATGGATCCATTTTTGGATTAAAAAGTTGTACGTTTTGTTTGAAATCAAATGTATGTCTGACCACTCTGCACTTGGCTTTAAATCTAGGAAATTTGGCTGTGTAGTTAGTGAATTTGGCCTTAAATATAGTCAGCCAGGTTTTGAAAAAGGGGCCCTGACTTAGAAATTGTGTATTAGACTTTGTTGCTGCTTTGCACATATGACATATCACATTTTTGTCCATCTTAGAAGAGTGATTCCTCCTCTGTTACTCTTACTGTAAAGGGTTTATTTAGGGAGTTATTATTCATCCAAATCAAGGATCAAAGGACTGTGAGTGTTGTTCGCTGTACAAATAGTAAAGCCCTTTGAAACAAATTTGTGATTTGTGAGTTTTGACTCCATAAATTAAACCGACTTGACATTGAAAATCATGTATTGCATCAAAAAAATGTCTACACTTAGCTGAAACGTTTGCTCATAAAAGCCAAAAGTTTACAACCTCAAAACTCCCAGTGTGTTCTGACACATTGTGATACAACTATTTCAGGACTTAACTTGCAGCCAAAGTAGACAGTGATTCCTGTGTTGATTATTATTAATAATTTGTAAAGCAGCAGAGAATAGCATCAGTGGCATTTCTTGCATTTTTCCCAAAGTAACAGTCAAAACATTGACCAGATCTGTGAAAAATGAAAAACACAAGAGTATCTCCAGATATTGGTTACAGCGGCTGTGAAGTAATCCCCTGCCAGTAACCGCAGAGCGCTGACGTCTAGCTGAAAGGCCTGCAGACCAGTTAACTGTGTTAATTATTTCCCACTACATGCTCCTTCATCACATTGGTCAGCTCAGCGTACGTATTATCCAGAGGTAATCCCTCTGTTGTGCTGGCACCATTATCACACAGGGACACAACAGGCCTATTCTTCCACATGTAATTAACAAAGGTACTTATGGGCTGCCTTCTGGGATTTAACTGTTGTGTTGTCGCAGCTTTAGGAGAGGCAGCGAGATCTGGTGGAAAATGGAGAAGGAGGGAAAAAGAAAGCTCCCAAATCAGTGGTGTAGTAGAAGTTTAAGAGTTTAGCTTTAGCCGCACTGGATCACAAGTTGTGGTTGACAGAAACAACTGAATGTAGTGCTCAGTGGTTGAAAGTAACACTGTTTTCTTAAGTTTTGTTTTTAAGTACAAGTCTGACGTACTTGTAGTTTATGTGGGTATTTTCGTGTTGGTATTTTTGTTCTGTGAACCCCCTTGTATCTCTTTTCATGAGCCAAAAATAACAGGCTTTTATCAAATCTGTGACATTTCATTTTTATTAGGGAATACATAATCCTTCAGTCTATTCAATACCTTTACACAACTGCATTTTAGAAAGACATATTAGACGTCTTTTTCAACTCAATATGTATTTTTAGCTACTTTTCAGATACTAATTTCTCACAAAAATCACAGAGCATTATCAGTCTATATTCAACGACCTATTAGTATATAAAGTAGTTAAAATCTCCTCCACCTACAAATGATGCTTACATTTTAAAAATTATTTAATAATATACTTATAAAACACTCTTCAAGTGTCTGTTCCACTTTTACTTTTACTGGAAGCTTCTTTAATTTTAAGCTTCATTATCACCATGTTCCCTTTCCTAAACTAAACCTACATGACTTTACTTTTGTAACTCTACCAACCATGATATTTTCCCTGAAACTAATCTATGTAACTTAATGTAAAGTAGATAACTTTGCGTTAACTACGTAACGTGATGACGCAATGTGTTGGGTGTTAACTCTATAGAAACAGTACTGTGTGCATTTTATTGTTTTATAGTTTCCCACTTGGTCGGATCAATCAGAGCTGACCAGATTAGATCAGATTAGATGGATAGATTAGAGGAGCAGCAGCTGCAGAGGTGAGTGAAAGCAAAGTTTTCTTTGCTGCTGTTACACAGGTTTGCATCAGCGCTGGGTTGCGATGTTTAATCTAAAGTAGTTTGGAAAAACACAGATGACACTAAAACTATATGAATTAACGAACAGTTGTGTTGCCCCTCCTCTGAACATGGCGCTCTGCTGCTGTATTGGTGCCCAGATTATGAGCTTTGCCTTGAGCAAGTGAAAGAGAGAGAGGGAGAGCTACAAAACAAAGAAATCTACATGTGGTGGCAGATGGTCATGTGGTGGCAGTGCGACAAATAGATGAATGTCAGGGAAACCCTAATGTCATATGAACCACTGTATGGGGATACATTGACTGTACAGGCTTTTGTCACTCTTATAAGTACATCATAGCACTGTCAGGCATCACCTGAACAGAGGTTTGATTAACTAGAACAGCTGTGATCTGAACACTTGTGTGGGTGCACAAGAGAGAAAGCTTTTAATGACAGACATGCTGTATTACTACAACTTCTACCTCTGTGTTAACTTTTCTGTAGCTACTTTTACATTCGATTTTAATCTAAATGCCTTTCCATCACTTTGAGGCTGTAGCCTTTCAGTCGGTGTACCAGTGGAGTATGGAGGTAGAAGAAAGGAATGTGATGTGGTGGTTTTTGTGTTCCTTACAGTTTCCGGCTGTAATTATGACAGTCACGCATACACAGAATGATGAGAGGAAAACAAGAGCAGGAGAAGAAAACATGAGCGAGGCAGACAGAGAGATTAGTCCACACTGAAAGATACAAGTGACATGATGACTGATTGATCTCAGGCAGTTTTCTGGGATTGTCTGTCGTCTGTGTGTGTGTGTGTGTGTGTGTGTGTGTGTGTGTGTGTGTGTTGTGTGTGTGTGTGTGTGTGTGTGTGTGTGTGTGTGTGTGTGTGTGTTTAGTGAAGAGTGTCCACTATCATTCAACACTTCTCAGGCTCCGTTCCTGGCTCACCCTGTGCGTCATGGCAAATGCTGTATGTGTCGGGAACACATTCACACATTTAGTTTGTAAAAGCAATGATTCAGCCAGTGGATATTCTGACTTTTTAAATATACTGATGAGTAAGAGTAGAACTCAACACAAACCTTTTCTTCTGGACTGTACCTTGTTTTCCAAAAGCATTGTGAAGTCATGATTAGTCCTACTGTTAGTTCAGGGGTTAGTATGCGTCTCCTTCCTTCACTTTTTTGAGGTGGAATGCGTTGAACGACTTTTGCAGCTTTCCGAAATACACAATCCAACAATCAATGTCCCAATTACGTGTCAGTCGACTAGGTGTGCAAAAGTGAGAAAGTTTCTTCATTTTGAGCATAACTTGGCTTTTAGTCTAACACTTCTTTTGGAAAATGGACCCGGTCCCAGAACTGTCCAAACTAATTGTCTACTTTAGTAAAAATGAAGTGAAAACAGATCTTCCCAATTATAGGATTTTCCCTGTTGGTACATTTTTGTCACACTTTTATTAGTTTCTTTGTAAGACTGTCCTGAATACCATTTCTTAGGGCTTCAGAACTTTTCAACAGTGAACTCTGATGATAAAGAGGGAGAGAGGGAGGCAAGGAGGGCTGAGTGAGTAATGCACTGTGTGCAGCTCTTGATAAAAATTGATTTTAGCCATTTTTAATAGCAAAAAAATAAAAACTAAATGTTGGATGTATGATAATTTGGCAACCACTGCAAATTGATGAATCCATGGGCAACACTGAGATTTATATATTTTTTTATTTATTTATTTGTCATTTCTTAAAACAAAAAAAAACAAATATCCAAACTCCAAAATTAAAAACTGAACACCTACCTAATAAACAAATATTCTTAACTCTCAAAAAACAATGTGCAACTCTCAAATATGCATAACTGTTTATGTGTGTCTTGTTAGTTATTTATATGGATGTTAAAAGTGGAAATATCTTCAAATGATTCAGCAGGCATCAAGTTAGTCTCTGTGATCACAATCAGTTGTATTACTAGTCTAACTGCATAACTCTCCGGCATGTTTATCAGCAGGCTCAGTGTTTAAATAATTCATACATTTCAGTATTCTAGTGATGCCATACAGATACTGTTGATGTTTTTTTCGCAGGGACAAGTTTTACCTTTCACATGTGTCTCAGTTGTGCTTCCACAAAGACAGAGACTTACTTGCTGTCAGCTGAAAACAAAAGAAACCACACGTAGATTCCACCTCTTTCACAGGTGTACACATGATGTCAGTGTGCAGGTTTAATCCCATGATAGCTGAGAAAATGTCAGTGTGGAATAGAGATGTACAGGAAGCACGTCACCCAGAACTCAGGCAACCTCTACTGCTTTGTAAAGGTTAAAGGTCACAACTTTGAGGTTTGTATAAGACGTCTGTAGGATAGTTGCTTTTTCATCAGCGTTTTCCCCTCTTTAATTGTTGATTCCTTCTAAGAATGTAAGAGACAGTAAGATGTCAATAAGCATGTGGAGATCAGGAAAAAAGAGACATATATGTTAAGCACATGCAGTCACAAACACACACGCACACGCACACACACACACAGTAGCCTAAAATGAGACAGTGACCTGAGCTGAACAAATGGACTTAGTTACGGCTGAGGATTGATGAGGAATGTGTGTGTGTGTGTGTGTGTGTGTGTGTGTGTGTGTGTGTGTCTGTGTGTGTCTTATGTGTTATGTGCATGCTTGGAATGTCTGACTCTCCACACCAGTGAAGCAGAAAACTCACAGGTGGAGGAGGAAATGTGAGGGAGAGGAGGACAAAATTCGAATTATCACATGCGGTTTGAGTGTGTGTTTAGGTTCTGTTCATATGTATTTCAGATTGAGGTCTCAATTCTTCTTGTGCATGCCCTATGAAAGTTTTACTTACATAACATAAATGCAGAAGCGTACCTGTCAACAGGGATGTGTCGTGTTAAAAGAACAACAAGTTAAACCTCTGTGAATGTCACGTGAAACATTCGGGAAACAAAGTCAGAAGTAGCAGAATTTAAAGCTAATGACAGATGGAAGAAATACAACAGCTACTCTGGTAACTATTGATTTAGTGAGTTGCAGTCAAAAGAAATTTAGATGTCTGTTAAAATACTTAGTTACAAAATGAAAAGTTTTTTAGACACTCAGGTTATATAAAACAGTCTGTCAATGACTGAGATAGGTCCTAACTATGCTTTGAAATGTAGTCACTGAAGTGAAACTGCTTTTCTTAGTTTTTTGTTTATTCCCACAGAATAAGAATCTATGTGTGGGGACAGCTGACCGTGAGCACTTTGTGGAGTTTGAGTGGCAGGGTAGATAATTGATCAATCGATCTGATTAGAGCTGAGGAGATCAATGGATGACAGCTGCTGCAAAGGCTAATGTACGCACAATTCTAGATCCAGCACAATGAACGGTTAAGTTTCACTTTAACTTCACCAGATGTTGTGCCGCTCTGCCTGTGCCCAGAGTGCACACAGTGGACCGACAAAGTGGTGCAGTGAACTATCAAACTGTATGTGCATTACAACAGCACTCCTAATGAACAGTCCAGCTCCAAAAAAGAAAAACCAATACGTGGTGGCAGATGTAATCTTGGCAAGCCACAAAGATTGCATGAATAAGTGGGAAACCCTGCTTAAATGACCTAAAATAAGATTATATTTGTAAAATAGCAAAGGAATTCATATTACAAGAAAAGTGTTGTGTGGTTTTGGCCTTCCAGGGTCACCTACTCAATTGTTTTATATCTTATCTTCACATATTTAACTCCTAGGAAGCCAAACCCACATATAGAGATGTTTATAAGATCAGTCATCGTACTCTGTCTCCTTTTTTTTGTGTGTTTTGTCAATATAAAAGGCTCCCTCACAGCAAATGTGCAACTCTTTATCATTAAATGGACCACAGCAGGTGGTGGAACTGTGTGTGTGTGTGTGTGTGTGTGTGTGTGTGTGTGTGTGTGTGTGTGTGTGTGTGTGTGTGGTGTGTGTGTGTGTGTTATCACCACTGTTAATAAGTAACAGTGTCTGCCTCCAGAATGCTGATAAAAGTCAGGTCGAGGACGCCGGTTTATTTCACACACACATGCACACAAACAAACACACACACTTAAGAGTGTTAACTGCTTCTTATCTCGTGCCAACTATGTCTTGCCTTATCTGTAAGGCACGCGGCACTCTGCTGACACAAAAGCCTCACACACACACACACACACAGTGTACTTCACTATACAAACAGATGCATTTACGATGACTGTTTTGTTGAGATCAGTGTCGCTAAATGTAGTTGTTTACCACAGAGGTTGTGTTTAATTGTACTTTGGTTCAGGGGGTCAGTGCTTGGTGTTATGCCCGCTGCTGGTGACTGCAACCTGACATTGACTGAATAAGTAAATTGACCCCAACCTCGAATTCTTCACATACAACCACAACACCTGCCGCTGCTGCAGTGTTGGGGAGAGACTTTGCAGTGTGACTTTGCAGTGACTGGTGAAGGTTGGCTACAGTATAATAGTGAAGCTGTTTTCATGTCTACATGTCTGAATTTTCTGTTGCTTCTTATTCATGTTTCATCTTAGAATTAAAACAAATTCCCAACTAAAAGATCTTAAATGCAAAATATGTATCTGCAACATCATGCTGCTCACCATTTCCAGATTTCTTTTGTCCTGTGTTTTGAAGCTTGTGTATCGAAATTTGTTTCTTTTCAACTTTTAGAAACGTAACTTTGGCTGAAATCTGCAAACCCCGTGGCTCTGCCTTTGGTAGTTTATCTAATGCAACTGCTAGATTTAGTGAAAAAACATTTATACATTTTTACTTATTTCTGAGAAATACTTGATGTTTTAATGTTGGTGATTCACGATGAAGGTTAATTGAATATACAGCCATACTCCTTGGTCGCTGGCTCTGGATCACAGCGTCTGCTGCCTGTCTGTCCCATGTCTTATTTTGCCCTAAAATGTAACCCAGTCCCCAGACTCCATACACACACACACACACACACACACACACACACACACACACACACACACACACACACAGGCACACACTCACAAATTCACATGCTGAACTGGAATAGTACTTGTGGCCTTTGACCTACTTTCAACCCAAAGCGGTCCTGCTTAACTTATTTATTCAGTGTTTTTTCTGCTCAACTTTCTGTTTCTTTCCTTCTTTGTGCTTTCCTTTCTTTGTGCCTTTGGTTAGCGAGATATAAGTTGATGGTCCAAATTTGCTAGAAAGGATGCTCTAATTCCTACTTTGCCAAGATCATGTAAGTCATTCTTGTAAGGAACCCTCTGAAAATAATGACTGAGTATCTCAAAATAATGAGATGCTCGCTCAACAGTGACTCACCTTTCTTGGAATATTGACTCAGCAACATAAAATTATGACTTAGTATCTCACATTAATGGTATACTATCAAACAAAAATGACAATATGACAAAACAATGACAAACTTTGTCAAAACAATGACTTTGACATGACAATTGCATATTTTATACTTGGTATAAATGTTTGTTTTGGCTAATTGCATTTAATAAGGGTTTGATTTATTTAGGTTAACGAAGCAGTTTCTGTGTGTTTTGAGCCAGGTAGATGTGCTTATATTTCTATTACATATACTGTTTTTGTTATATTGCGGGCTATACTGTGTACCACATTTATGGTTTGTGTGCATGACAAATGTATATAGGATGATGTCATGCATAGAAAGAACTAGAAGTCTGGGGAGGCAGTTCGAAATACGTTTTTGACCGTGTATCACTGTGGGTTATCGTGCTTTATAGCCAGTGCAACGTGAGTTTAGGACATCAAGTCAGTAGTGGACCGTATTAGATGTGATTTTGGACGGACTTAACTTGCTGTGCCTTTTGTTTTTTTTTTTATTTTTATTTTTTTTGCTTTTAAAATAAACCTCATAAAAGTTTTCCCTGCCTCACGTGAGTACTTGGATTTACGTAAAGGAGTTGTAATACGAGTCAAAACCGATGCGCCTGTCAGACTAAGCGGCCTAGGAACTGTGTTATGATGAAACGGCCACTATACCGGGTATGGACTTGTATTGACTCAGGATCTTTTCTTTCGTCACATTGGTGGAAATCAGCTTCCAAAAAAAACTTGCAAAAATGTTTCTCTCGCAATAAAAAAACAGATGAAGCAATCAGGCAGGCATCTTTATTTATTTTTGTGTCATACTCTGTTTGCTTCAGGGCTGAGATACAGTGTTTAAATAACTATATTCATGATGTAAAACAGACTTCATCAGGTCACAGGGATGTTTTAGAGACACTTTGTCATCAGCGGAGACAGGTGTGGCATTTTAATACACTCACTGTCAAACTGTGTGAAATCCAATTTACCTTTTGCTGCCGTCCGTGAAAGACAGAAGGAACAGAGAAAACATCATTTTGTGTCTTCATTCGTGAGTAAACGCCGGATCAGCTTTCAACAAGTCATGACTGCGAGGTGTTAATGGACCGTTGAGGATGTCTCTGGCTCTGTCAGTCTTATTTTTTTTCTTTCTCACTGCATGTAAATGTTGGCTATAGAAGGCAAAGTACATTCTGTTACGGTTTTTATCCAAAGTGCTCATTAAAATGTCAGCTCCTGTCCAGTCTGCATTTTACCTGTGAATCACTAGGTGTTAGCAGGTATTTATTTGTGAGGATTAATTCCTCCCTCTTCATTTCCTCTGACTCCATCCCTTTACTCCGCCTCTGCGTGGGTGTCTGTCTGTCTTATGCACATAATTTTCCCTCCTTTTCTTGCCTTCCTGTACTTTCTTCACTTCCCTTAATCTGCATTTATATAATAGGCCCAAGTTGTTCTTACACACACCCACTCACACAAGTGCATACTGTGCATGATGTGGTTTCTGTAAAGCCCTTTATAAGCTTTAAAAGAATGTTCTAGGTTCAAACCGCCCTCAGGTTCTTGGTGGTTTGCAGAACTTTATGTTCTCGGTTTCCTGAAAAGCCTCATTCCCACCTTTCCCATGTTCGAGTATCCTCCATCTTGCCTTTTTGAGATTAAACTACCACAGTGTTTATTTGGGGACTTTGGACTGCAGGTTTCACGGGCTGACTTTTGAAACTGAAAACATTTGCTTTTAAGCATTGTGAAAATGTATGAATGTGCCCGAGGACCAGATGCACGCCTCCTTCTGTGATGATATGGTTTGCTGGTGAAGGTCGTTAGGAAGAAAATAGTTCCGACACTACACTTCTTACAAGGTCTGTGGATTATTTTAGGTAACCAAGTCATGATTTCTGGACAGAGACATTGCGGATGAGTTCTTGAAATTTATTTATTTTTGGAGCACCCACAAGCCGAGTGCCATCTAGTGTCATTACATTGGAGAGAAGGCAGACATTTCTACAGGTGATATCGCAAACACTCTGCAACTCACATCAAAAAAATCTAGATTAATAAAAGGCATTACAGATAAGACAAAGTCTTAAGATAAGATAAGATAAGTTTTGATTTTGGGGTAACCTGCTCCTTTAAGCTTTCATCACCAGTCTCTGAAGATGTATTATGTGCCAGAGTGGAACCTGAATGCTTCTTTACATAAGTCTGTGCCTGGTCAATGTTTCTTCTGTGAAATCACTTAATTTTCACTGCAGTGAACTGAAAAATGGCATTTTACTGTGGTTACTATTTTCCCATGAGAGACACTGAGTCATAAGTCAGGCTATTCTGAAGGTATTAAAGCAGACCGCTCAATAACACATAAAAACCATTCTAATGCCACAAAAATAAATCTTAATTTTGAGAGTGACTTAACCATTTTAATTATAATGGATTTGGGCGTTAGTCACAAGCTTGCTGTAGGTCGCTCACAGCTGCTGCAATAAATTATGCAAAGAGTAGCAACAAGTCTTGGTAGATATTTAATAGCAAATGTCAACATTTTTTCCCACAGTTGCACACATAAGACAAAATTTCAAAGTTGAAAATTGTTCAGTTGTTCCCACAATTTCCCTTTTCCCTCAGTTCGTTAAAAAACATCGTCATCATAAATCATTTCTCTTGTACTCGTGGGTGGGGTGTGTATTTAAAATGATTCATATCTTTTTTTTAAGCTTTTTAGGACCTAAACTGAGCAAATTTATTGCTCTTGCCAAGTATAAACCCAGCAGGGAAAAGTCTGTGGCAGATTTTGCACATTACAAACATTTATGTATAAACATTACAAACATCAATGTAGAATTTAAACACCAGTCTTTGTCTATGGAATGAGCAGTGTGACTATATAGTAATTTTATGTGTGTTAGGCGTTATTTCCAAAGGAGGTTTAGGGAAATCTTTGAGCTTAAATATTTTCATTCAAGGGTTAGAGGTTTATTTGTTATGGAAAGTTTTTCCTCCAGTGAGAAGCGGACAGGTGCAGCAGCCAGAAGAGAAGAAAGGAAGAACAGCATAACCAGCTATAAGAGAAGCTGCAGTAAAAGGAGAAAAGAGAGAAAGAGACAGGTGAAGGAGAGAGTAATAAGAAAGAGAAAGTAAGAGGGAGAGAACAAATCACTATTCTGCGAAAGGTCTGAGATTAACATCAGACCATAAAATGTCTAATTAGGACAAATTAAAAAAAAAAAAAGGATTTTCAGGTTTTACACCTTTTTTGTGTGTGTGTGTGTGTGTGTGTTCCCAGAGAGACGATAGTGTGAGTTGTTCAGGGGATCAGGTTCCCGTACCAACCACTCAGCAGATTCCTCAAAGTTTTTCTGGCCGCTGTTTTTTTCTTTTGTGTGTGGTTGGGTTAGACAGGTGAGATTCTGGGGTTTTGTGTGTATGTGTGTGTGTGTGTGTGTGTGTGTGTGTGTGTGTGTGTGTGTGTGTCTAGCTCCTTCAATGATGTCTGTATATCCTCCCCAGCCTCGGGCCTAGTGTAACTGTCAGGACAGAGTAACAAGCAGCAGTTGACCTATTGTTGGGGTGGAAATGACTGGGTCAGAGCGACGAAGTGTGTGTGTGTGTGTGTGTGTGTGTGTGTGTATATACCTGAAGAAGACATGTTAATGTGTACCCATCAGTCTGCCTGTTGCCTCAGGCCAAAAAAAGGCCTAAATGTGTTCAGAGTGAGTGTTAGTTAACTACCAAAAGAAAAGGAAGGACCATCAGCAAGCTGTAAGACGGTTTCTGGGAGCTAAATCTGTAAGTGTAAGCAGCCTGATGAAAAATGAATATGGCTCAACTATGCCTTTCATTTCTATGCTGATGACGCTGTCCTATTTTGCTTTGCACCCCTCCAGTTATCCAGTTATCTTCAGTATGCATTTAGTAGAGTAGGAAAACAGCTTAGTAAGCTGCAACTTGTTCTTAATGTATAAAAAACAAAACGTAATATGTCAGGACCAGTAAAATCAGTGTTATCTGAGAAAATTGTTTCCACAAGTGGTCAACACATTGAGTTTGTACCCAGGGTTATTTAATTGACAACATCAAAGTCATCCCCCAAAAGTTATTCACTAAATACACAATATAAACCCACAAATGTTAAGAAAAGTAATGTTCTCACACCTGTTTTCCTTCTTAAAGAGAGAAATACAACTGTACACTTTTTGAATTCAACTTTTTCTCTGTCACACAAGACTGATGAGGCTTGATTGTCTTAACTCATAAAACACACTTCATTAAAACTTGACAGAAACAATACAAAACTCAACCAAACTATCTTGGTTACTCTCGCTAGTAATCTAGTTTTGTTCCGACAATCACAAGTTCCAGTTTGGTTGAAAAATAATATCCCTAATTCACCAAGTTAGATATTTAAAAAAAAAAAAAAAAACATGCCTTTTTTTCCACACAGTCTCTCTCTGCCATTGTTTGCGATGCGGTGTCTTTCAGCTCAGCTGCCTGTTCCACTAGTAGAGACCGGAGACTGAGCTCTGGTGGTGCATGCTGTGCACTACATACAGTGAGTTAAATAGAAAGACGATTTCTTATATTTATGATGGTATTAAAAAACATGCCTTTGTCTTATATTCCGAGGTGACTTTGCCCAATTTATTTACACACTGCCTCAGTTACTGGTATGTTTTTATTTTCAAAGCAATTCTTCTCTTTTGAATAAGATATACTAAAATTACAAACTCAATTTGCAGGACTTTCTGTGTCTTGTTGTGTCCAAAATCAGAACATGAGTTGTAAAAACAAGCACTTCGGTTGCCTGCACCTGCAGCATGGAGCCATCTGCAGGATGATTATAAGCTTGAAGACATACTGATATTGATGACTGATTTAAAACATGAACATGAAATCTATTCAAACCCGGCTGTTTGTGTACAACTTTTTATCTCACTATTTTATGTTTCTAAAATAAATGTGCTTTTATATGCTTATGTAAATTTTAGTTAGTTGTTGAAACTGTTTTGCTGCTTTTCTTGGCCAGGTCTCCCCTGTAAAAGCAATATTTGATCTCAATGGGACAAACCTGGTTAAATAAAGGCTAAATTAACAATTTAAAAAAAAAAAGATTCAGCTAATGTGGCGTCATGCAACAAGCAATTCCACTGGTCAGTTTAGAGAGTATTGATGTGATGACAGGATTCAGCTTGTAAAGTCAATTCAGATACAAAACCATAACAGCAGAGGATTACAGGGTTTGACCGAAAGTGTTGCGTAAATAGCCGACTTACGGGAATTGGGGTAATTTGAGTTGTGCACACAGAAATTCTCATTCAACCACATTGCGGGAGGATAAACCTTTTCCCTATTTTATTAACTATGAGCTTGTTTAAAAGTACAAGAAAAAGTTACTCTCATAAAGGATCGGATAATAATGATGACCTCTTGAGGACCCAGTTGTCTTTGAATGCTTCGGTCTTTTATATCTTAGCATGCATACACACACACATACGCAAACACACACACCTCTACCTTGCACAGTACATCAACGCTGTGTCCTGCTGTTAAGTGCTCTCCATCAAAAGCATTCCTCAGCTCTCCCCTCTCGCTCCAGTCTCACTTCCCTGCCAACAACAACGTTGTGTTGGACTCTGCAGACCCATCTGACTCTAAGACCAGTGGAACGTTAAGGGCATTAAAAAGCCAACTCTCAATCCAAACCAAAACATAAAGGGCAGTCCCAGCTGTCACACTCTGCCAAAATATGCAGTACAAAAATGAACTAAATTAGCAGGTATTTTTTCAACACAAGAAAAATGACAAAGTATTTGGATGCTAAAATGATTTGCTTTCATGGCAAACGGAGAGAAGGTGTTTATGGTTCTCCTTTGAATGTAAAATGTGTTAGAAATCATACTCTGTCAGCCAGTTATGGCATTGATTATTTTTCATCAAAGAAAATTTCACTCATGGAAATGTCTGTGGAAGGCATTAGTGAGCCTGATTTGAACAAACAGCACTGTGCTCAGACATTAGCTGGCAATGATCTTTGAATTTCAAAGAAGTATGTATAACAAAGAACCAAAGAAAACATACTAAAACTGAGTTTAACTCCATAACTATAACACTGCTGTGTTACATCTGCTAATGGTAGCGTGTGAAAATGGAAAGGTGTACTTGTAGTACTGGTTGGCCAAAGCAAGAAAAACAGTCTGTCTGCACTTGAGTGTGACGACGAGTACCAGAATTGATGTCCATGGATTAATCTAGAAGAGACAGAGCCAGACAAATGTGAGGCAAATATACTGCATGAGGGGAATTCAAGTCAAAATTATTGGAGTCTTAACTCAGTGAAATCTTAAGATACATACATGGTTCACATATTTTAAGATACTGACACTTTTCAGGTCATTATCTCCAGTGTCCATAAATCTGCATAGAAATCATAGGGGGAAAAAAGAGACACTTTATAAGTTCTGAACCTGCCTGAGCTTTTCTTTTCTATTGAAGTAATCCAGTGACAATAGTCTGTATATCTGTGGGTACACTGCAAACAGTAACTGCTAATTCAGCATACTTTCAATAGTGCCAGTTTACCAAAATGTAAACAAATAAAGGCAAAAAAAGACTCAAGTTGTAGCCCCTCTCCCACTGCAAAAACCCCCACTAACGCTCACTAACATTCAGCTTTTGTCTTTAGGGGGGACAGGTTACCATTGCATTCATGCCCAGAGCAAAGTATTCTGACGTAGTCACAAGTATTTATCAGCTCCAGCTGCTATCAGCTGCAATCTGCAATCAACGAAGGCAATGAGCACTAGCCATTCAGAGGAAAAGTAGGGCCGGTCATGCCTAAGGAAATGCAAATTTGCCAACTACAAGCACACACAATTTTTTGCCTCATTTTCAGTCTAATGAAATGATGTGCGGCCACAAAATACCGTCCATATCCATCCAAGCAGCGCTTGAATATAATTCAAAATTAGTCAGCAGCGAGTTTGAAGGAGGGACTCAATAAGTAATATATATAAATCCATATATCCACCATAACATTCTCACTGGCCCCCATGCTGCTTTCTACTTTTCACTAACTTTGTTTTCCGGATGCTCCGGATGTTTCTGTCAAATTACAGGAACTCTAGTTCCAAAACTTAGAGCACAATTGTCCATTAAATAGCTAATCAGTTCATTATAGTAACATTTTCAATGCGTTATGAATATTTAGGGGGATTCCCTTCAGGCTTTAGCTTCACACTGAACGCACGGATGTGATCGTGGTATCAATCCTGTAAACTAACTCTCAGGAATAAACATTTTTCCTTTAATGGAATTTAAGCAGTGTGTTTGTTTTGGGAGTAACCATTAAAAGAACAGACTGTATGAACTGATTTCTGCTCCGCTTTATTTGGCCTTCAGTTAGTATCCATGCAGACGATGTGCTGCTCTGAGCTGGGAGGTTCTGCCTCTGTGGGAGTAGTGTGTCTGACATGGGCTGTGTTTTCCTGTCATTAGGCTACAAAATACCAGACATGCACGCCTAACCTACCTATATGCTCCCTGCATATAATGCAGTGTGTGTGTGTGTGTGTGTGTGTGTGTGTGTGTGTGCGTGCGTGCGTGCGTGCGTGCGTGCGTGCGTGTGTGTCTGAAGGTCGATAAACAATCTTCAAGGTACTTTAGATTGTCGTGGGGAGACAGTTGCAGGCAAGGGAGCACCATAAAGCTCCAGATGGACTAAACAGACCAAAGATTTAAAGGCCTGCAATTTTCTTTTCTCCGCCACACACACACACACACACACACACACACACACACATACACATACACATACACACACACACACACACACACACACACATACACAAACACAAAGACAGACTTCCTAAACAGTATATAAACAGACAAAGATGCACAAAGAGACACTGTAATTAGTCTTATATGACTATATACAGCAGCCATGTGTAGCTCTTTCCTGACATTTAGTACCGTATGTTAAAAATGAACCTCACATGTGCACACACACACACACACACACACACACACACACACACAGACCTGTGTCTCATGAAAGAGAAGAATAGATTTTTTACTCGCTTCAGTTTCACCCCAAGAGACAGATTTAAAAAGACTTTACTTCGGTCATGCACTGTGGAAGAGGAGGAGGAGGAGGAGGAGGAGGAAGGGAGGAAAGGAGGCTGCTGGTCTGTGTACCCTTCACTGGGGGGAGAGAGGAGAGGAAGAAAAGGGGGAGGTAGATTTAGGAGAGGTTAACTGCCTAAAGTTGAGAGGTTCGGTTAGAGGTCCTGGTCCTGCGATCCTCTGGGGAAGAAACCGAGGAAGTTATGTGTGTGCGCAGATCTGAAAAAGGCAGGAGACCAGTAAATCACACAGGAGAGAAGGAAGAGATACTGCAGTGAATGAGGAGGATGGTGTGAATGAGTGTGATGAAAGAGAGAAGAGGGAACGGGGAGTCAGACAGCAGAATAGAGAAAGAGAAGTAAAGAGTGATGACAGGGGAAAAGGGAGGAGAGGAGGAGGTAGTAATGGGAAGCGAGGGGTTAAGGGCAAGAAAGAGAGAGGTAGCTGGGGAGTAGTGAGAGTTCAGGGGAATGAGATTTCAATCTGTTGGAGGAAGAAAAGAGAAGAAGAAATAAATAGAGAGGAAGAAAAACTAGGAACATTAAAGGGACATGCTGTATAGAGACAGTTGGGAATATGGAGAAAGGAGAGTGAAAGTGGGACAAAAAGGCAAAAGAAAGGAAAAAAACAAGCATTAAAGTAAGAAAAGGAGAATTACAGAGGGAGGATTACAATGTGTGAAAGGAAATAGCAAAGAAGAGCAAGAGAGAGAGCAAAAAGAGAAGTGAATTAGTAAAAGGAGATCGAGTGAGCTGTCAGGCTCTTGATGAGAAAGCCATACAGCTGAACGACCACATTCCCCGTTCAGGAGCGAGGAGGATGGAGGGAGGAGAGGCTCCTCTGTGTGACTAATGTCTTTTTCACACATTTCACTTCCACCCATTCATCATTGTGTCCACCTCCTGCGATCCTGTTAAAACAACAGTGACAGCAAATGCTACACGACTACTGTAACTAAAAAAATGCGTTTTTTAGAATCAGCTTAATGTATAAGGCTCTACTTCACCTTATTCATCTCCGACACCTACAGCTGCACATCAGAGGAATAAATCAAGATCCTTGTTTTGTTTGGGTCCGGTGACCAATGACAGCTGGCCACTGCTGGCTGATGATGTGAAGTCTGTTTCTTTATATTTTCTGAAGTTTTAGACCTTACAGAGCCATGATGGTTGATGTTTCTCATGCCAACTTCTTCCTAAAGAAATACAAAAAAAGGAAAAACTGCAGTCTGGAGAATGCAGCTCATTATCTTCAGCAGAGGATTATGGGGAAGTCTTTGACTTATACTTAAAACTGTAAATGTCAAAGAAAGACTACTATAGTACAGCTGCAGTCTTAGTCATTTCTGTCTTTAATTCATTCAATCATTCAATCATTCACATATTTTTAGTTTGGTGTCATGCTTTTTTAGGCTGTTGTTTCAAAAGCATTTTTACATAACAAAACAAAAAAAACATACCAAATAAATTGCTCACTTGAGAAAGTACCAAACATTTATAGATTATCTTGATAAAGAGCCCTCTTTCTTTTTAACATATTAAAATGTTTAACTTCAACAGAGCTTGAGATGTGGCAGCAGTATGAAGGAAGTCAAGCAGGCCTAAAAACAGGATCAGAAAGGTTTTAAAGAAACTTTTGAAATAAGCCAAATGTATGTGGCATTGAAAACATTTAAAATCCATAAATTACTCAATAATTCAAATTATACATCCATCAAATTTACAGACCAGTTTGGGGTTGAGCTCTGACTGTACTTGCCATAGTTATTGTAGTTTTTCTGTTTAATTAGCGATCATTTGTGACATATTGGGTGCACTCACCTTTGGATTTAGCTTCAAATTAAGTGTTTTAAATAAGCTTGTCAAACTGATCACTGGTATCTGGTGATGTTAGCCGTGTTTCCAGTACTCAGCAATTACTTTGGTGAGTTAAAATATTATAACACCAGTGGGCCATGGTCCACTGGTTGAGAATATTTGTTCTATTAGCTATAATATTTTACTCACCAAAGTAATTGCTGAGTACTGGAAACACGGATACTTCACCAGATACCAGTGATCAGTTTGACAAGCTTATTTAAAACACTTAATTTGAAGCTAAATCCAAAGGTGAGTGCACCCAAAATGTCACAAATTATCGCTAATTAAACAGAAAAACTACAATAACTATGGCAAGTACAGTCAGACCTCAACCAACCAGTGGACCATGGCCCACTGTTGGGCCTCAAACTGCCACCTAGTGGGTCATAGAGGCTCTGCCAATTCATTAGATTTAATAAAAAGCTAATATACAAAGCTTGTTATTTTTATATCGAAATGTGCAAACGAATTTTCAGGAATAAAAAAAAATGTCACACCAATCACGTTTTGTCATCTTTAGCGAGCTAACATTTCCTCAGATGCAGTGACACAAAATGGATTGGTTCATGAAAAAAAGTGATGTTAGAGACCACTCTGTGCCAGTAAAAACTCCACAGGAAAAATGACCCTGAAAACATGAACTGATTCAGAATGGCAGGCCGTGATGCCGAGCTGAAAGCACAGTGTGTTAAATGTGGTAAAATCCTGTCAGATGAGGCGCTAAAATCATTGAAGCTCCAGAGACACTTAAACACTAAACAGCCGGGATGCATTAGGAAACCAAAAGAACATTTCCTGAGGAAAAGAAAAACGTAACAGCTGACACACATATTTACAGCCCAGTTTGTTTTTCCCCTTTTTTTGTCATGTGATAGAAAGATGGCCAATACTGCATTATGAAAAGACGTTTTGGACATTGATATCCTTCAAGCTTTCACAAAGTTGCTCAGGATGTGGAGTAGATCACCCATCAGTGCCAGGGTTGGTGGTTCAATCCCCATCTCCTAATGTCCATTGTCTTTGAATCCATCTACTTATAATTTTCACCAAAATCTGCTTTAATGGGCTCAAATTTACACATATTTTTTATCTTAACCCCTAATATGACCACATATTTTTCCCCTGTGACCCCATCCCAACTTTTCTTTCCCTTCCTTTTGCACAAACAAAAAAAAATCTGACTAAAAGCAACAAAATACTGCAAGTCCACAACTGTTTCTTAAACCTTTTTTACACAAGGGCAAATTAAAGGTATCAGGCTGTTAATTCTCTGATAAGAAAGTATCAGACAAAACGGGCAATGAGTTTAACACACCTTAAATGTTTACGTTTCTAGTCTTTATCAGACCATATGCATTTTCCTAGATAAGCTTCTATCAGCCACACTGTTAAAATCGAGCCGCCCTTTGTCCTTTAAATCTCATAAACTACAGGACACGACCTGAAGTGGGCTGTTTTCTGATGCCTTTGCATACAATTGCCTTTTGTTTTCTGATAGGAAACTTTGTCTGCCATTATGTACTTTTAGTGCTATATCTAGAGGGTATTGTTTTAAGCCAAGAAGGAGTAATGAGAGGAGATGCACAGTACGCACTGAACCTCGTTAACTCCTACACCTCCCCCTGCTTCCACATCTCTGTCTTCCTGTTTGTCTTTCTTTGTACCACTGGCCATATTTTATTCCCTTTCTCTCTTTAGATTTACTCCCTTAAATTCCAACCTCCCTCATTCCCTTTCCTTTCTTCTGCTCATTCCCTTTCCTTTCTTCTGCTCATTCCCTTTCCTTTCTTCTGCTACCTTCCTCCCTCTCTGTCTCCTCTTCCTCCCTCCTATTTGTTCTCTCAATCACCCCCGCTTCGCCCCACAATTTCCTCCCACCTCTCCCAGTCAGTCAGCCTGCTCCTTCACCTCCCTCTGTTTATCTAGTGTGCAGTTTCACAGTAGAGCGGCTACTGAGCGGTCAAGGTCACGCCTGATTTTATGTCTCGACACGACATCTCAGTGGATATTAGCTCGGCTTTGTGTTTGCTCCCTGGGGGCTCTATTGTTGTCTGTGATAAAATGTCAGTGTTTTAGCTCAGCCATTATAATCATTGTAAAGGTCAAAAGAAAATTCCTGTGTGTGTTAAATGCCATGTTTTGAGGCTTCTTTGCTTTTGAGAATAGTGGTGAAAATTAGAGGTGTGTGGCTGAAAACATGGAAATGAAGAATAGGAGTGAAGAGGAGGTCATCCTAACCTCAATCCTGAAGCTGTCGACACACCAATGATGTCTCCATTGTAGACACACCTGTAACTGCAGGGATGCAGACAGACTTCATGAATTCACACATTCTGCACAGTGCATTAATTAGGTATTGGGCACAGCCAGTTTATGCCTAAATGCTGTGTCGAGAATAAGAATGAAAAAGGAACAGCTCAACTATTTTGATAACTAATCAATCATTTTAGTCATTTTTCAAGCAAATGTAGTGAAAAAAGGCCAAACATTCGCAGGCTGCAGCTTCTCCAGACTGAGGATTTGCTGTTTTTTATTGTCATAAATTGTTGTACAGTTAGTCGGACAAAGCAGTATATTTAAGTAGATCATTTTAGGCTCTGGGAATTTTCAGGAGCATTTTTTAAAAACTTTTTTTGACATTTCACTTTTTAAACTTTAGTTCAATAACAACAGTCATTAGTTGCAGTCCTATATAAGATGGAGTTGGCCATCGGGCAACTCTGGCAGATGTCACATGGGCCGGTCTACCTTGTGGGCCATGAGGCCACCACCAGCAATATTGGGGAAACTTGTATGGGGGGGGGCAACTGGCTGCAGCCTTTTTGATGTTATAACAGCTCATTTGATTGCAGTTACACTGTCGATACTGTAAGGCAGGTGCAGTAGCAGTAGTACCGGCTGTCTCCACCTTCTCCCACTTCCTCAAGTGGGGGAATGTGACTGAGGTCAAGCAGGAGAAGTCCAGCAGTAAATAAATCAATTAAGGCAAAATGAGCAAAGTAAGCTGAATGAAAATATAAATTAGATGGTTAAAGAGCTAATAAGGAAAAGGTGGAGCAGGAAAGGTCAAACACAGAAAAGAAAATGTACTCAAGGATGATGAAGCTTGGATAACCACAGAGTAACATGCCAGTGGCAAGAAGGGGAGGTCACCGCTGCTGAGGACGGGCAACAAGCAATCGGGTCTGTCCAGAAGAAAATTGCCAGGGCTGGATTTTGTTCCCAGTCCAACCCAGAGAATGGCCTGTTAGGAGAAAGATCTGTCTGTGCATCCAGACAATGCAGACACTATTTAAAATGCAGTAACTACAACTCGGCGATTCCCATTTTAAACAACTGGATTTTGGAGTTGAGGGGGCAGTGGTGACAAAAGATAAATATCTGAAAATATAATTTTGTTAAAAAGTTTCATAATGTCACTAACGCTCTGTCTCCTCTCCCATCCTTTAAGGTCCACCCAGAGTGTCAGAGCGGGTGGCACACCGGCAGAGCATCCGTCTTGGCCGCACCATGAAGCTGCCCTGCCCCGTGGAGGGCGACCCACCGCCGCTCATCATGTGGACCAAAGATGGTCGCAACATCCACAGTGGCTGGACGCGGTTCAGGGTGTTACAGCACGCCCTGCGTATCAAAGAGGTGGAGACTGATGACGCAGGGACTTACATCTGTAAGGCTACCAACGGGTTTGGCAGCGTGAACATCAACTACACACTCATCGTTATAGGTAAGTAGTTTATAAAATAATACTACAGTACTGTGACATGAGACGCCAGTACCAATCTTTGGATTAAATCAAGTGGCAGTATTTAAACACACTTTATGCGTAACATACGAACTATTGAAAAAGTCTTCTGAAGATTTGTTATCTTTCTGTCATGTGCTATATAACATTTTTCAAACAAACTTGGCATAAATCGAACAATGTCTCAGTTACACACTAAACGATTTGGATGAAGACTTGTGATTGTTCAGGAAAACTGAGTCCTTTGCTGTGTTAGTGTCGGGGTGTTTTTATTTGTTTGTTTGTTTTTTAAGTGTGTGTTTGTATGATGACAGACAAAAAACAGCCATCCATGAGCAAAGCACAAGATTGTGCTCTTTTATTTCTCTAATCCTCTTGTTTCTTCCCATTAATTTAAGTCTGCATTTGTTCTGCCGTACTTTCTTTCTTCATTACATGTGATTTTCCATCGTTTTTGTCTCTCTTTTTTTCTCTGCTGTGTTTCTAGGATATAATTATCCAGGTTAGATCTGTGGGGACATTATACAGTAAACTGGACTGTGTAGTTCCCCAGACAATGAACGCTGCTTTTGTCTGAGCTTGTATGCCGCATGTGTGTGTACCACAACTGTTGCGCTTGTGTGTTCCCATATTATTATGAATGAGGCATCTGTTAAAGAGGATGCTTTTGTTAGTGTGTAGGACTTGCGTCGGTGTAGTATGAATTGTAAAGTCTGTGTGTGTGTGTGTGTGTGTGTGTGTGTGTGTGTGTGTGTGTGTGTGTGTGTGTGTGTCTGTCTCACTTTTGATGTTTATATGAAAGACACATTGTTTCTCCAACTTTGCATCCAGAAAGCTGAGCTGGTTGTCAGCATTTGTGGATGTGTATATATTTATGTGTTTGTCTCAGTTGTGCAAAGTTTGAGTTGTCCCGTGGTAACTGTAGTCTGTGACCCTGTGGACTCTGACAACCTTCCTTCCAACTACAGGTGTGGGTCTTTCTAAACTGGGACTCAAATAGCTACTTCCCAAAACTCCTGTTCATGTAAACAAAATATCTGGAGTGAAGACAGTGTGTCAGTGCGCATTTATACATGCAAGTCTCAGTGTGTGTGTGTGTGTGTGTGTGTGTGTGTGTGTGTGCTGCAGTGCGTGTGTGTCATTCCATCTGTGTGTGTGTGTGTGTGTGTGTGTGTGTGTGTGTGTGTGTGTGTGTCAGGTTCCAGCGTTCCAGACAGCCTGACTGAAGCCTCTCTCTCTGCCCACCGTCGGCACTTCAAAGACGGCCTGGAGTAAAATGCTTCAATACAGATATTTCCAGCCGATACTTTACTATTTTGATGATTATTTGCAAGATTTTTGGACCAAAGTGGGAATCTTAGAAGAAGCACTGCCGGCAGAAAATGGGATGACATACTTTCTTTTTGTTTATAAAACTGTGTGACAATTCAAAATACAGTAACACACTTAAAAAAAATCTAGATTGTTTTTTTTTTTTTACAGATGCAGCAATATGAATTGTCATCTAAACTACATTACTGAACATACTAGAAAGCACATTTTGTGTGCAGTGTGCAGTTGCACAATTACATTTTTTACCCTAGTTGATACAAATTGGCACATCAGTAGTAAATAACGTGCTTTTAATTCTCCAGTAATCGTTATCGGTATGTGATCCAAAGCTGTATCAGTCTTGAGCTGAACTTCAAAGGCGAGCTGGCATACACAGGGCAGCAGGGTGGGGGGGGCGGCAGCTGCCGCTGAGGTCATCCAGGCAGACAGCTGCTGCCTCTTACTCTCTCTGTCTCCCTCGTTCGCTCACACTCATTCACCGTCCCTTTCATTCACATACATGCATGCATGCACACACATAGTGTATCCTTCTGAAACAATGAATAGGGAGAACCCTCTTGAGTGGAGCACGACTTTGTCATTTAATTTGGTGTCATTGTACACTAAAACCCTATTTGCATGAGACTAGTATTACCACGGGACCTGATTTGATTCATTCAGAAATAACCCCCCCATGTCTGCATCTGCACGGGACAAGCAAAATCTGTATTTTAATTGATTTTACTGGCATTATCTCCCAGTAGTAATGTGCAGGTCAGGGTTTTTAAGTACCTGCATCCACCAGATCTGTTGTGAGAGCCGTTCTGACCTGCCCAAAGCACAAAATATCAACCACCTGAACACGACAAGAGCACAAAACCACCATTTGTATTATAGGAGCAAAATTGTCAAAACTGAGATCTGAAATAAGAACTGAGTGCCGTGGCATGTATGTGTTCTTAAAAGATAGTGACTGGGGTTCGACCGATATTGGTTTTTCAGGTCTAATACAGATTATTAGTAGTTAATGAGACCAATAACAGATATTTGGAACCGATATGTATTTACAATAAAAATGAAAATCTTTTTGTCAATATCTAGAATTTGGAATATAACAAACTCCAACACAAAACTTTGTTTAAATTCCTTTAGCAAATGTTTAATCAAAACTAAAACTGTCAACATCGTGTACAGCAAGTTTCCAGCATCTTTTTATAAAGTCAAGTGAAAACTAAAATAAAAAATGAATAAATTAAAAAAGCTCCCCAAGGTTTTACAAAGTAAAATATATTCAGAATATTCTGTTAGTGACAGAGATGGTGGAAGGTGGACTATTGCACGCAACATTTCTGTTAATTATTAATAACTTACCTGGAACATTGCATTCAAATATCACATGTTGTACAAGAACAAGAGGCTAAATCACTACGTGTTTGCAGATTACATGAATGGTACTCAGAGATAATTTATGCTCCACCAGGTTAACCTTCAAAGACGACCCCTTTGTGTAATTCAAGCCAGGATTCATGCCACAGCATCTCCTCAGAGAGGCACTTAGCATGGAGAGCAGTGTTTTCATAGCTGGAACAATCTGCATAGGCAATGATTTTCAGAGCATGAGGGGTGTACGTGCAGTTGTCTGTGTTTTACAAGAGATGTCCTTCGTTCATCAGCTAGTAGTTGTGTTTGCTGCAACTCTGCTCAGTGTTTCTGCTCTGCCTCCTCTCCTCCTCCTGCCTTCATCTCCTCTCCTGTGTGGTCCTGCAGTAATTATTCTATGACCGCTCCGCTTCACAGTAATGAGCCCACACCTGCGTCTTATTGTCTTTCCCTCTCAATTTCTAACCCAACGTATCTTTAACACCTTTTTCCTATTAACACTCAATCTCAGCCCTCATTCCTCCTTCCACAGTCGGCCCGGCTCATTTTTCTCCGACCACGCTTTAATTTGTATCAATATTTTCACAGTTTCCCATTTTTCCCGGACGTAATAGCATTGCCGTAAAACATCCACTGTAGCGCTGCCCGGCGGTCAGGAGTGATGGAGAGGCGTTTTTGTGAAGGCAGGCTTTTGTTGGCGGAGGAAATTAGAAGATTCCTTGAAGTGTTTGTTCTTTTATTGTGTGTAGGTTGGCAAATGTTTGCGTGAGTAAATAGTATGTGTGTGTGTGTGTGTGTGTGTGTGTGTGTGTGTGTGTGTGTACGTGCTTGTTTATCCGAGGGCTTGTGTATGTATGCGTTGGTGTGTGCAGATTTATGGGACCACCAGTAAAGTGAAACCGAGATACTTTTCTGTTCAACAAACCTCAACGTCCTTCAAAAACAGGGCGCCAGGAGAGCTCTCACATCTTCCTCCCACTCTCTTTCTCTTGATCTCTCCTCTTTGTCTCTGCTGTCTGTCTTTCATAGTTGCTTGTATGAAACTCTGAAATTGTTTCCCTCCTACCAGAAGAGTGACTGATAGAAAATTTATAGTTCAAACCAGATGTGATGACAATGGGAGCGTGTCTGGAGCAGAGTTGGGAAGCTGTGCATAAAAAAGAAGGAAGCGGTTTGGAGTCTTGGGTCTGTGTTTTTAGTGAACATCAACAGGAAAACAAAACTATACGTTTAAATGAAGATGTTCATCAACACACTTTTCTCTGAGGGTGTGTGTGTGTGTGTGTGTGTGTGTGTGTGTGTGTGTGTGTGTGTGTGTGGGTGTGCGGGTATGTGTGTGCAGGTCCATTCATAAGTGACTGCTGTGATGATTTGCGGTGATTTAAGAGCTCAGCCATCGCAGCTGACATCTGGTCGTAATTGGAGAACAAAGAGGAAAGAGAGGCAGAGAAAGATATCAAACGTAGACACACTGTATGTTTGAATAAATTAACTTTAGCGTGATTTATGTTTGTCAAGCGGCAGTTGCATAATGGATGTTGAAATGAGAAAAATGGAAGCACAAGATGAAACGTGACAAAATATACACAAAACAGAACATGGAAAAATTATTTTCTTCTGCATTTTCTCAGATGAAGCGCTGCAGCGTTATGCCAGGATTAGTCCACTAACTGCTAAACTCCGCTAAAATCAATTATCACTTAATAAGATCTGACATGCTGACGTCACACGGCTCAGTCCTGCATGTCATGACAGTTAAATATGATGTTGCACGCAGACTAAATTGTTTCAGATTGTTGCTTTTACATCCAGTTCATTGAAAACAAATCGCACAGCTCCATTCAGGTTTACTCTCTCTCCATCTAACCACGCTGCCTGTGTGAGACTGCAGCTGTCTTCCGGCCAAAAACTAACACATGAGATCAGGTTGCAGACCAACATCATCTCTCTATCCCTCAGTTCCTCCGTCCTGATACCTCCTCTGTTTTTGTGTTCTCACATTACGTAGTTTTTAATTTAGATATCTGGAGCCTCGTCTGGAGAGGATGTAGAGGTGGCCAAGGTTTGCAGCCTAATTGGTATGAGTCATACACACACACAGATAAATGTATGAGTGTGTGTGTGTAATTGCACAGTGCCTAAAAACAATCTCAAATAACCCAATCTCTTTCACACACACACACCTACTTGCAAACATACCACAGCAGCTGTCTTGCTGTATTTTTCTGAATGTGTGCGTGCATGTGTGTGCATGTGTGTTTTGGATTTAGTGTTTTTACCGCCAGATTCTTCTGCTCAGGTTACACACGCAGCACTTTCTCACTAATGGCAGAAAAATGCACAGTGAACCTGGAGCTGCAGCGTACTGGTTTGCAGGAACCGCTCAGTTGGTGTTCAGTTGAGGGTTTTGAGGTTTTGAGGCCTCACAGGGGATTTTTTTGGGGGGTCTCAATCATGATTTACAGAACATGAAAAAGAAATCATCGAGTGGTTTTGCCCCCCTCCTTTTGAACTATATTGTAGCCTTTACTGGCCTTGAATCCGATCCCAGTAGAAGTTTCCCTCCAGTGTCTCTCCTTTTGTTTTTTTCTTGCTGCCTGGTTAAAAGATACAAAATGTTTTATTTTACCATAAAGGAATTCCTAAATAAATGATTTGTACTTGTCAGAAGGCATCAAAAAGTATTCAGAATACTGATAAGACAGTAAATTCAGAAACGTTTTAGGGAGTTTTGCCTTTAACTGACAGTATGTGGTTCCCAAAGTCTTCTACCATTCCAGCAGTTTCTATTTCTGACCGCTGTAGGTTTTCTAATAGTGCAGCTCCACTATATGTGACCAGAAATTCAAATAGTGCTCACATCATGACAACCAATCAAGCTGCAGCCACAGTCGACTGGCTGAGCAGGGCAGATGTGAGTTTATGCAAATTTGTGCATTTTCACTGCATGGAATAACCAGATTTACTTAACTCTGTTTTCATTTTTTGGTTTTCCATTTGCAAAATTTGCTGTACCTTGGTACTTTTTTGGTATCATCAATTTAGAGAGTGTCAGCGAAGATGATGTGACAGCAGTTTAAATGCAGCATCTCTGCAGAGATCAGCTGAGAATCCCGTCTACTCTGAGAAGATATTACTGGCGATGAAAAAACGTAGTTATGGTATAATGTAGTTAAAGTATTTGTTTCTTATGTGTTTTTTATGTTGTCGACATTGTTGTAGACATTGTTATAAATGATCAATTAAACAAAGGAAAATTAAGAATTCTTCCAGCACCATTACACCCCCAGTTTGTGAACCACATGTATAAACAGACAGGAAAGGGAAAGAAGGGCGTCCTGTAGCAACAAGTGTCCCCAGAAAGAGACAAACTCATGACATTGCAGTTACCTGATATGCATCTTTGTCCAGCAGCACTAAGGGACCACTGTCCCACCAAGTTCAAAACTTGATGATCGATTGTTAACAATTGCAGAAAGTTAAAACAGAGAGGGTGCAAATGCCTGAACTTTTTTGTTTTATCAACATTTCAAGCTGCTGCGCATCCGATCTGTTCAGTTCATGTTGGTCCTGTTGTAGCAAAATGCTGCTCTTTCAGTGAGGTAGACAAAGCTGCTCCTCCGGAAATCAGGGTGGCACCCAGAGATATAAACATGCAGGTGTGTGTGTGTGTGTGTGTGTGTGTGTGTGTGTGTGTGTGTGTGTGAGATTGCTTGTGCTTGTATGAAAGGGCATGGGGGGATTGTAGGGTTATAGATGGGGAGAAAGAATGGAGTCAAGTTTCAAAAGCTGTTTTCCGCCTCGTTGTTGAGCCCACTTGAGACAAACACACTCAGATGCACAAAGATATACGTCCTGTATCTTTGTGCATAAACATGCCAACAACACAGGAGAGGAAAACATTAGGTTATTTTTCCATGCGCTCACACACATCACAGACAGATGTGAACACAATCACACACTCCTCAGAGGCCCTGGCCTCCATTTCACGGCTGTCTGTCCCACATCCTCTCGTTCTGCCTCGTTTCACTTCCAGCAAAGAGACGGAAAGACGATGGACAGGACAGAGACACAAGGAGAGACGAGAATAAAGCTTCTGTTTTTTCCTGGCTTCAGTTTGAAAACGTCAATGAGTGTAAAGAACAAAAAAAGTTTTGGAAATCTCATGTCCTGACAGGTTGAGATGAGCTTAAGACCAAAACACTGGAGATGAAGAGATGTGTATCCACTGTAACTATAGAAACTTCTGAAAAAGAGAAAAGAAAGGAAACACTTAACAGTGTCTCTGCACTGAATGATTGAGAGGTGCACTGTAAAAACACCATAACACTTAGCATTTATCATCCGAAACATGAGAAACATTGAAATATTGAGGGATATTTTTCATTTTGCTGCCTCTTCACCAAAACTGCATCTCATTTATCACACCTTGTGACCTTCTCCCTCAGATTTGTGTCTCTTTGTTCATAATCTTACCTAATAATAATAATAAAAACGTAATTTATATAGTACCTTTAAAAACAGTTTACAAAGTGCTTTGATAAACAAAGCAAAGCAGAAATGGGATACAAAGAAGGCAATTAAATGACAGAAAGCCAGACATTCCTACTGAACACAAGCGAGATGAAACTAGAGTAGAGTTAGGATAAAACTTAAACGAGGTCAATCTAAAATAATATAAATAAAAAGACCAAAAACAGCTAATTCAATAAAAGTAATAAACCCACAAATAAAATGAAAGAAAAGAATTAAAACATAAATAAAACATCTAAAACAAATAAAAAATAATAAGATGACATCACATAAGAGGGAATCTATAAAAATGGATTTTAAGAAGTGTTTTAAAAGAAGTCACTGATTCTGTGAGTCTTATCTCCTCAGGCAGGTCGATCCAAAGCCTACTTCAACTCTTCCTCTCCTCTAACAAACCCGCCGTGTCCGTATTCCTCCAGCTCCCCCAGCCAATAGAAGATGGTGTCTTTCTCTCAAGCGTCTTTCAGCTCCTCATTCTTCCCCCCTCTGTTTGCCTTCATGCTCCATTTACATCTGTGTGCGTGTGTGTGTGTGTGTGTGTGTGTGTGTGTGTGTAAGTGAGTATGGCTTGCATCTACTGATAGTATGCCAAGTCAAGCTCCCCTAGACCCCTAATGGGTCTTAAATACCCTCTGCTAGCTTTAACTTCAATTCTCCGTATGAGATGCCATCTGTCAGTCAGCGAGCCTGTTTCTCGAGGACCCGAGCAGTGAGTCATTCTGAGGCAGAAATCCACCCTAAAACAGAATTAATGGCAGGTTTTCTATAGTTTTGGTGAGTTTAAAAGCTATTGTCTTTCCCCGAAGCTTAAAATCACTGTACTTCAGCTTCCTGAGTTACATTTCTTCTCTCAAATATAACAGCTTCGGTGATATAGATATGGGTGTAGATTAAGAAACAGAGGACTTTTATTTTGACAAAATTAAAGACGTACACTATCCATTGATGCAGAAAAGGCACCAACATACAGAAAAATAAGTGTTTGAGGCTCAAAATTTTCTGGAAAGGGACCCCCAAAACCCGTTTCTTATGTATTCCACCAATATTGAAACAGCGCTCGTGTACATAGATGTTGATTTCCTGTGAGCGCAAACGTCTGATTCCACTTTTTTCCACCTGTGTGTTTTTTATCTTTGTCGATTTTGAATTAATCAACAAAAATGAAAAAGGAAACATCATCAAGTTAAATGCTTTGGTTCTTGATTGTAACATTAAGTCTTCACCCAATATTTGCTTTTGACCTCCACATATTTCCTTTGTCCTTCTACCTGCCCCCTTATACTAGCCCCTTTTACACTACTTGTTCTAGACAGGAATATCGTGCCATTTTTCCCCCTCGCTGTTTTTTATGAAAGGTACGTCTGCAGGATGAGGGGACAGAGTTGTCTCACCTTTAAGTCATTAAGGGAGGTAGTAACAGCACTGAAACGGTGTCTGTATAAAAGGGACAGCCATCAGATGGTTTCATGGGCACGACCATTGGGACGTTTTGACGGCATGTTGTTGCTTGCAACAACTGCGAGAGATTTAAAAAACAGTTAGCAGCTTACTCAAAGAAGAAGAACAGCAACAGCAAATGTCCCCCAATTTGTTTGACAATGACATTTAGGAGCTATTTGCCCTCTGAGCAGAGGACACACTGGAGGGGCATGCTGCTGCAGTTGCTTGGTTCTGTGTAAAAAAAGCATAGGCGCTGCAAAGACAGGACGCAGTAGCAGCACTTTAATGCGATCTCTGTGTAAAAAGGGCAACTGTCTCTCCTTTATAAATCCTGTTTTAGGGTGGAATTTGCCTTTAACTTCTTCTGCCAGCTGTTCTCAAAATCTGAAGCAAACGTGTTTTCACTCTGGGTTTCCACAGCAACTCTCCCATAGCTAATATGAGGTGTAACTTTACTTCCCTTTGTGTGTTTTGGCATAGTGGGCATCCTCTGAGTACAAAATATAAGTATGATAAGTAAAAAATGTAGCAGAATTTAACACGGGTCATTTGGTGCACTATTACTCACATGATGAAGTACTCTCGGTCCCCAAGTATAAGTTAAACTATGTGTAACTGAATATTTGAGGATGTGGGCTGCTTTTAAATATCGCAGTTCCCCAGTTTGTTTAATGTAATTAAGACCAAACTCCTCAGTGTGAGTCCAACAGCAACAAAAGATTTGAGGGAGGGAGGAGGGAACTGTGGAGAGAAATATAGGTAATAATGAGGGAAAGTGTGACTCTCATTTATAAAACTAATGAACAACAGAAAACTTTTTGTGCGGTCATTTCCGTGCAAAGCTCGACATTTAACAATATGGACGTTAACAGAGGCTACGAGCATATCATATCATGTCTCAGCTCCTGTACGCAAGCTTGAGTGCAGACTGACAGAGCAGATCTGACCGTGTTGGGTAATTGATAGTAGATCATATTCTTACTGGCAAGTATTTGCTGCCACATATTATTTACTTAAAATGTAAAGTAAATGTGAGAATATATTATGTTCTGTAACCGTCTGCGTCTTTCTGCTCTGTGGGACTGACTGCAGGTCAGGCCAAAATTGTGTTTACATCATTTATCATTAAAAAGAAATTAACTCTGCAACAGTGTAATTATTTAAATACTAGTTGCATAGGTGACTTTTAAAGCTGTCCGACTCAGACACAGGTGCTGCGTCTGTGTCTCCTCCCCAACCTGTCATGATAGCAGCCCTGATGCGCACAGATACGATCGGGATGAATTCCTCTATAAACTTTTTTATGAATAATAATAAAATATCAGTGTTAAATAATATATGGGCTAATGTTATTTGTATAGGTCATAGGTCGGTTCATGTCACAGATATAGAAATTGAATTTTCTAATCTCAGCTGGAGGTAATTGTCCACTGCAACACTGTGGACAGCAGCATTTTTTTCTGTCCAGGTTGTTTTGTTTTCTGACCTTCTTTGCTGACACTTTTCAGGCTGCTTAACAGAACCAGTTGGTTTCAACTGGACCTTGGACGTCTGTGTTTCCATTTTCAGCTGAGAGAAGTGTTCTTCTCTTGGCTGTATTACACCTCTACATGTCGTAAACTCTTGGTTGCAGGGCTCCAGAACCTAGAAAATACTGTGGCGGGTTATGTAAATGACAATTGTTTTCAGCGGCCACATTAATCAACAGCCAGTCATTCATAAGCTGTGATCTGCAAGCTAAGAATGTTTCATGAATCACACCTGAACCTTATTGTAAGATGATATATCTGCTCGGATCTGCACTGGTTTTCAGGTTAGATTGATAAATGAGGGCCTGCTGAAACCTTGTATTAAGTCTCTGGTTACCTATGTAGTTCCTGATTTGAATCAAAATTCTGCCTAATTATTTACAACAAATTAACTTCAGTATGTAAATTAGTGAAAAAGCAATTAAGTGTTTAAACCTCAGGTAGTGATCACGCAGGGAGAGTTCAGACATGTGAAAGGCATCGACAGATCCTCTCAAGGAGACGCTCACTGCTCTCAGAGTGGTGCTGACTGGAGATGAGTCCTGCATCCCTCCTCACTTAACAACCACCCACAGACAAACCAAAAACCCACCCCTCCCACAACTGAAAGGAAACAAGATGCTTCTGCATCCTTCACTGCATAACTCCCCATCCCTCACACGCAATTACAGCGACTCTGCATTCTCACGGCAGAGGGGTTAACCTCTCAAAACCTCATCAGTGCAAACACACACACACACACACACACACTGCAGAAAAGACTGGGAGGAGGAAGAGGTGGAGAGGGGTGAAAACAAGAGGAGAAGAGGGATTAAGAAAGAAGAGGGAGATGTAGGGAGCACGACAGATGGAGGGGGGTTTGGTGAAGTTTTTACCAAGAGGAAAAGAGAGAAAGGAAGAGAAGAAAGTTTTTTTTGCAGATATCAGTAGCTTCTTCACATATGATGTCATACATCAGTGCGGTGTCCAGATGGAGGGCAGGCAACTGGAGGAAAAGAGTACCAACACTGCACAAGTGCATGTGATCTGTGCTGTTTACGGCTGTTTCAGTCGATCAAATTTGGGGGGGGAAGAGCCACTTCAGGTCCAAAAAATAGTAGGTTGTAAAGCAGAGATGTGGAGAAAAATCTCACTAAGAAACAATGACAGATGTGGATCAAAAACCTCCATCTTCAATCTGAAAGAGCGGAGTCAACAAAGTGCACCATTAAAGCATTGTTATACTTACAATGTGCTGTGACGATCAGTCACGAAACAGATTTTTAACAGCATTTCACCAGACCTCAAGTAATAGTTGAGCTAGTAGATAGAAAAAAGTAGTCAAATTTAGCTAGTAACATTAACCTGATAGCGGTGCATCATGTACAGAATTGAAATATAAAAGAAAGTCATACTACAGCACAATTAACCTAGAAAATAAAAAAAGACGTAATTGACATTGTGAGGTCTGGAGGATGAGATAATTTTATATGGATCACATCTAACATGAGTTTCAACTCTCTGGTGATGCCAGCTGCCTGCAGGTTCACCGTGCCCTTTCATCCAGTCATATTCCTCTATTTCCAATTTATCCCATAAATCGATTAAGCACTTCCTACCCTCCATCTGAATTTTGCACAGTGTAATAGTTATGTGACGCTTAACAAGCTATATTTAAAAGATAAGTACATTTCTAATACACACCATTGTCATTAATATATTTTTAAACATAAATTAATAAGCATAAACAAAATCTTTGAAAAGGATCCCCTAAATTTGGATTTTACTGCAGATTTGTAACCAAAAGTAAAAGTACCAAAATTTCTTCCTTACTTGCAGAAGCCGAAATGAAACATCTGTGATAAACTAAAATTGGACGATAATACCATGTAGACAAATAGATGAAGAGGAAAAATGAACAAGAATGATTCAGAAAAGAGTCGCAGGGAGGGAATGGAGTGTGAAGGGCTGAGAGCGGATATTCGTGTCTGATCAGAGCACTTAGCAGGGGAGCTGTGTACTTCTGAATAGACAGCTTAGTGGCCATTATGCGGTCTGGAGGATTTGTCCTGTTCACTATTGTTCCCCTCAGGAGGTAGCAGCACGCACACACACACACACACACACACACACACACAGGCACACATGCAGACACATGCAGACACATGCGCATAAACACACACTCTAGTCCTATTTTTTTGTTTGATTTTCTCCCATTTCATACACAAGTTTACCTTTATTTCTTTATATCTCTGTCACATACAAAAACAGATGCATCCACAACTTAAATGTGAAAAACACACGCTAACGCACACACACGCACATGCACATAAACACACATTTTTTGTTTTTCTGTCTTGGACTTTCTCCCATTTTCTTCACTAGTTCTACTTTAATTTCTTTATGTCGCTATCATGTAGAAAAACATCGCATCCATGACTTAACTGCTAAACACACACACACACACACACACACACACTGTGCCCCCAGCCCGTAACTCAATAATAGGCTAGTCTATTGACAGACCTGCTTGTTCGCTGAAGGAGTCTATTCTCATTAGGGCTGGGATTTTGTCGCTGGCCCTGCAGGCTCCATTGTCCCACTCAGAGCGGGTTATTAGGCTTTCCCGCTGTAACGACCCCCCTGCTGAATAGACCTGAGAGGAGTGGAGAGCCTGCAAAGGGCAGGACAGGGTCTGGCAATTAGCAAAGACATGTTTGAAGAGAGGAGGGAGAGGGAAGAATGGGAGAATCAAGGAGAAAGCGCGAGCGAACCTGCGCTACAAAAAGGCTTCTTTTGAAGTTTTAGAAACTTTTGTCTGCTTTTTGCTGCTTCGCTCTTGCGCCGTCATCAAAGCCAAAGACTGGTTCTTCAACACGCAACGTCCCTCCTCCTCCCTCTCCCTCCTTTCTTCTCCTTCCCGTTCTTCTCTCTCATTCGTTACTCTTCTCCCTGAGAATGCATTTGTGTCAGCGCTGAAAAGCCTTGTATCTTCTGCAGCCGCTTTGATGTCTTAATGACGATGTGAAGAGCGAATTATGCTCACAGACCCCCCCCCCCCCTTCACTCTGCTTTTGTCACTCTTCAGATTCCAGCAGTTGCATCTGGCTTTTCCAATCTCACCTCGCTGACAACAAGCAGGCGGGATGCAACAGGAAAAAAAACGTTTGCATTTGACGGAGAAAGCATGGAAAAACTTGTTCCACTTATCAAAAGGTTTATCACAGTTTCAGCTATGTATCCAAAAGCCAGTGTTTTATCTGGATTTGATAAAGCCATGTTGCTCTTTCAATGTTTTCCTGTCATGTGGTTACAGAGGGCGGGCAGACTAAACTGTTTTTTTAAAGCGGCCACCGTGCCATATCTCAGCTCCAGGAAGTTTGATAAAATGCTTTTATCGGTTGTATTTTTAAACATTTAGCATAGCTGAGGTGAAAAAGGCAGACCAAAAAATACTGATTACAGAAAATGACTGCTGACTGAAATATCAAATGAAATTATATGTAATTTGAAACAGACAATGTTGCAGAAAAAAACAAGAAGCTCAAACAGACTGGTGTTGTTTGGAGCCATCAGGTGTGTGTCAGCATGTGCTTACCTGCATAATGTTGCTGCATTCCAGTGCATTATATTTCACATAAAAGCATGGACAATATGTTTTCATTGTGTTCTCGGGACTGTGTGTGTGTGTGTCTCTTTGTTTTTGCATGCGTGCAGTTTTTCCCCATGGTTCTTAGGCAAACACAGCGATGGTTCTGCGGCGCCTCTGCTATCAGCCTGAAGTTTGATCAGTGTGACAGCATGCTGAAAACTGATACACACACACACACACATGCACACACGCACGCACGCACTCAGTCCTGACTATAATCTCTTCTTTACATTCCTCTGTTCTGACTCTATTTTGCATTTGTGTCTATGTGTTAATATTGCATTTTTAGATTTAAAGGTCCAGTGTGTAGGATGTAGGGGTGTTTATAGTAGTATAGTAAGATATGAAATACAAATAAGAATTGTTGTTTTTATTGTTTGTTTGTTTGTTTACTCTTGAAAGAGCTGTTTATATCTATATAGGGAGCAGGTCCTCTTCCATGCCTAGTTACACCGCCATGTTTCTACAGTAGCCCAAGATCTAGATTTCCATAAGCTGATCTGTGGCTCTTTCTCTGTCAAGCACACTACATTTGACGCCTTTTAAATTCCTTTTAAACTCCAGAGGTTTTGAGCAACTACAAGATTGTCCACGGTTTGATTCATGGATAACATCCTGAGACAATTTCTCTGTATTGCGTTCATGGTTTTTATGAGGGTTTGGAGTACTTCATGCCAACACTGGTCGGATTTAAGCCGCCATGACGAGCAGAGTGTGTCCTTTTTGGTACTGAGCTGTAACTCCGCTTGGCCCGAGGACCAAAGCTCTCACAACAAGTGGCAACAAAAGTAAGAAGAAGTGAAGGGAGAGCGGAAGATGTGTCAGTGCTGTCAAACATGTCGTTAAATGATGAGAACAGGCCACAGAGTTAAGCTGCTGTCAGCCCACGCAGACCCCTCTCTTTCTGCTTTATTACCTCTGGTTCTCTGCGTCTATCTGTCTGAGACTCTGAGCATGCAGAATCTGAAATGTAACTGTGTCACAAAAGAAATATGGCGTTGTTTGTTAAAAAGTGTCTTTCCTAAAGTATGTAAATCAACTGGGATTTGGAATTTCTAAGCCTACAGGGTGTGAAATCCCTTCGACCTTTAGATGACCTTGGGGTGAAGAGATTTTCACATGATGGCAGCAATTTGTGTTGCTTCAGACAACATGGACATAATGCAGACAACGGTCTGATGCACTGTGTTATTTAGTTTTTAGAGTTTCAGAGTCTAAACTTGGAGCCGACATGTACACACGCTCCTTTACAAGACCAAACTTATGCAAACATCTGCCCTACTGAAATGTTCTCTATTGGAGTTGAGTAAGCATCAAGCAAGCATCCCACTGGGTGCAGATAAAAAGTAGCATTATTATTAATCCACTAACAGCTCTGTGTAGCGCAAATGAGAGATGAACAAAGCTGGCATCGGGGTGAGTCATGTTGAAACGTGGCCCAGCGGCGCATCATGATGAGCGGGTTAGTTTTACATTGTTGTAAATAGTTGTTCATCAAAGCAGGCCTGTCAGCATGTAGCCTCACACAGCAGAGTTTGCCAGCATCTTTGAAGTTCAACAAGACGACCGCATTTTCTCTACACATACACTGAAACACGTACACAAGGGCGTGCAAACAGTCGTTGGCACATTGGTGAGCACGCAAGCAGATCTGTGCAGAAACAGTCACACATGCAAGTATGTGCAAGGCAAACAAGCTCATGCACACACTTGCGCACGTGCACATGACATATCCACTCTTAAGAGGAAAAGAAGTTGCTTTGAAGTGTGGCTTGTTTTAAGGCCTCTCTGACATTCCAGCAGGGATCACAGTTTAAAGCAGCAGTAGGCAGACACGGGTCACATACAAGCCACTAATAATTTATAATGTGTATATTATTTATTTTCTTTGGAATACTGGGTGGGCAGAGTTCACAGCATCAAGAGAAACAGTCATATTTAGAAAAATATATAAAGTAAAGTCAATGAATCTGATTCCTCTAATGTTAAAGTCGACATATCAGCATAAATTTGCTCAACAACCTAGACTGTATTCACATAATTATAGTGGTGGAAGAAATATTCACATCTTCTACTAAATCAAAAGTAATACTACAGTGTAAAACTACTCACAAGTGGAAATCCTGCATTCAAAATCTCAACCTTGGTAAAAGTACAAAAGTATTTATTAAAAAAATAAAAAAACGTAAAGTACCAAAAGTAGAAATAAACAAAAGTAGAAGTACTCAATATGCAGAATGGCCCATTTCAGATTCATAATATAACATTATTAGATTATGTTTGGCGATGCATTAATGTGTTATCATTTTAATCTTACAGCTGATAAAAGTGGAGCTTCTTTTAATTAGTCTATATTGCCAGGTAACTTTACTTATAATAATAAATCATAATTTATTAGTCAATATTGTTTTTATTGATAATCTGAATCTGCTGAGTAATTAGGAACTAAAGTTTTCAAATAAATGTGATGTACAATATATTAATACATTATTACAAAAATACAAAAAGTGCAATATTTGCCTCTGAAATGTAGTGAAGTATAATGTAGCATAAAGTGTCTTAAAATTAGTTAAGTACTGAAGTAAATAAACTTAGTTACATTTCATCATTGCTTAACTACCAGCATGCACATGAAAAAATAGAAAACACTTAACTCTCTTTAGAGTCAAAATAATACTTTATTTTTTGTTTTGTTATAACTTTACAACTGCAAATCTAGCCTAATGCTTAATTAACACTATAGATGACTGTAGCCTTGATTTTCTGCTGCTGACAGTTTTTGGAGCTCCCCAACAAAAGCCTCAGGTCAGAGGAAAATTGGCGTTGAATTGTTTGAACTGTTCGAATATGCATTGCAGATGTTCCCAGATATCTAGCATGCTGAATATCTGGACCTGTCAGGGACTTTGTGTGCGTGTGTGTGTGTGTGTGTGTGTGTGTGTGTGTGTGTGTGTGTGCGTGTGCGTGTGCGTGTGTTGTGTGCGCATGCATGTGTTTGTGTGAGAGAGAGAAAGTGACAGAGAAAGGGGAAGAGAGAAGGTGGAAGGTGGACTACAGTTTTTCTTCTAAGCTGTAAGACTAATAACTCACCCATAACTTTTTTTTTCCCCAACATTTTTGACTTTGATATTTTCTACACCCCTAGACCCCACGTTGTGGCTCAACTTGTGCATCACATGACAGACTCATCAAGGATCCTTCCTGTTGAAAGATCTTGTAGTGTGTGACTTCCTGTCGCTGGTCAGTCATGTAATGTGAAAACTACAATGATTTCAAAACTCCCGATTACAAGCCTTCTAGTCATGTGGTGTGAACAGCAGAGCGATATGACGTCTGTGAAAGTTGCGTAGTGTGAACTCAGCTTAATTGGATTGACTTTGTCTGCTTGTATAGTAACATGCTTTACAGAACTTAAAATATTACCTGTCAAAAGCTTTGTATCAAGTGCCTATTTTTTGTTTTATAGGTAATAAATAGTGGTGGTTTGACGGATGATTCATCAGATAAGAAAGCAATTATCAGGAGTCCTGGTTGAATAGTTGGTAATAAAGAGTAGATGAGTCTTATGGGAATAGTGAAGTGGCTGAGACTCAAGAGGGAGAGTACGTGCAGTTTGTAGGAAACCAAAAGTAGAAATGTTCTTCTCAGTCGTCTCCACCTCTTGTGGCCCCACAGCTGTGATCGCACCTCCACCCCGAGCTGTGAAAATGAATTCAGAGATGTAAGATGAGAAAGAGGTCAAATGGGTAGAAAACTACTAAAGTACTAATGAGTAGATATTTAACTGGAGTATAATTCGATACAGGGAAGAGCAGGGTGGGCAAGGGAGAGAGTGATTGAGAGTTCAAAGTCCCGAGCCGAGGCTGGCGGTGTGTGTTTCAAAGGCGGCGCGTGGCGATGGATGTGAGAGATTCGTTAATTCAGCAAAGTAAAGCGCTGCCTTGATGTTTACTAGAGTTACACAGGCAGCAGCTGGACGAGTGTACGCACACAGGCAACGTCACAGTGCACACACACACACACACACGCACACATACAAATGCACTTGATGCGAAAGATACACACATAAATGCAAGCAGATGCAGGAATACACACTTAACAACTCGATAATAAATACACATTGCACACGCACACATGTTCACAAGCATGGCGACAGATATTCATTCAATAACAAAGAAATTAAAGACGAACACGTACATGATTTACACGTGCACACACTTAAAGTACAATTAGACATATTTATGAAACGGTTTCTTTCTTCATTAAATCACTCAGCTGCAGCCCAGGGTCTAATATAACAGTCATTGTTTTGCTTTTTGACCACACATTTTTGCTTTTTAAGACAACAGAGGAGTTAAACAATGATATACTGTGGCCAGAAACCAATTAGTAAGTTATTTCACCGTCCATCATTCTCTGAAGAATTACTGTAATGTTTCTGCCTCCTGTTGTGCGGTGGACCTTCACACAGAAAAGAGGCTTCACTTCACTGACGGGGACATCATCTATATTTGGGATATGACAGTAGTTTTTATAAGCCTGGATGGTTTGTGGTTGGAGCAAATTGCTAAATATATCTGACCTGGTGCCTCTTAAACAGACCGTGCACCTTCTGCATCCTGTCAGGTCATAATACACACAGCGGCAGTTTAAGATTTTGGTTTACACTCCAGAGGAGCAGTTCCCAAACTTTATAAGCTTGTGATCCTTTGAAACAAAGAAAGTAGCACATCTGCTCCTTTGTGATGGTTTCGATACAGTACCTTGAAAAATATCGATTTTGGATGCCATTTTAAATGCCAAAGGAAAAATTGCCCCTGAGAGAATAAAATTCAAAATTCCCATTAAAAAATAAATGTAACAAGGTTATAACATGACGACAATGACTTTTCTTTTCTTGGTTAGTCGCAGAGAACAGCAGGATTATTGCAGTGAACGTAAATAAAAGAGACAGAAAAGCAAAGCTGGTGCCGATGTACCGATACTGTGGATCTTAAATTTGTGTTTTCTCTAAATAATTTAATATATCCTTGCAGACTCTGAGTTAGAAATTACCATTCCCACTCAAATTACAACTCATATCTGGGTATCTGAGAACATAAACACAGTCCGATTTTGCTTTTGCATTTCGTGCAAAGGTGGAATGAGTCAGGATTTCTTAATTCTTAAAGTGGAGATTTAACCCTCCACTTACTGAAGACAGCAGCCACAGGATTAGATCAGCCTTAAAATGCAAAATACAATGGTGAGAGCATCTTTGAACATTGTTTATGGGAACATTGTCGAATGCACACCTGGTACACAGGTGTCTAATGGAGAAATGAAGTCACGCAGAAAAAGATAGTGAACTTCTGCACTCTGTCAGCACAGAGTGTACTGACAAAAACAAGATACTGCTCACAGACCTTTATCATACCAGTACTAATTGTAGTATATTATTCTCTTACATCTCATTGTCTATGTGTCTGTGACATTATTTGTAATCTGCATTACCTACGTAAACTGTATGTTGACACACACTCTGTTTCCACTTCTGTGATCTCAGAGCCCCCCTGTGAGCAGCGGACATGAAGTAATTCAGTAATTCCTCTGAATCATTTCTGTCCTTGACAGGAATCGCCTCCGTCACCTTCATCTGTTGAGGTGGAGGGTCGAGGCTTTGGGCTGCAGCTGCATGTTTGCCAGATTTCTGTGTGACGTCCATATCGTCTCCATTTTAGGCAAATCTCAGTCTGTGTTCAATGCTTGACCCTGCTGCTCCGTCAGTGAAGTGTGAACAATAATGTAAAACAGCTACGTCAATTCAAGCACACACACACACACACACACACACACACACACACACACACACACACTGTACAAACAAGGATTAATGCAGGCACACACACACATGCATGTGGAAAAGAGAAAGAGGAATCAAAAGAAAAGAGGAAGACAAGGATTTTATTTCTGTGGCTTAGAAAAACTAAATGAACCTATCCAGATACACATGCGTTTATATTAACACACACCGAAAACTTGATCCCTAACTGTATGTTTTCAGAACTCATAAACCCCATCACTGTGTGACGTTTATGAGCGAGTGTGTGGAATCACTTCTGCCTCGTGCCTGTGTGTTATTTCATCGCTCTGTTGATATTTTACGCCCTGACACAGTCCATGTTCGGCATTGGAGGAGGCCGGGGTGCTCCATCTATTTTCTCACTGTTGGTTTTCTCAACATTTTTCGTGTCCTAACCAAACCCAGGCCTTGTTGTTAACCTAAACCTGACCGCCAAGGGTAAATGGCCCGTGCCTGGCCACAGCGTCTGAAAATACACCAGTGCTGAATGTAGGAGGAACCCTGCCGGAAAATGGATCTGGTCTTGTTAATGCCCCATAAAAATGTGGCATGTTAATCACATATTGTGTATTTGGATAATATCAGATGGAGATTGGATGGGGCAGGATTTGTGCTTTGTCAGCTGGAAGCGACACAGTTGAACTCTCTTTTCCTTCCCCTCACTGCTGCAGCAAGGCAGAGGTTGTAGAAAGAGTCAGTGAAATTCTTGGAGTCATAATCAGTAGATAATGTGATACTTTATTGATCCCTAGTGGGAAAATTTACTTTATGTTGCCTTCTTGCAGGGAGGTCAGGGGCCAGGGTCAGCAGTAGGAAAGTAGAGAGATTTAGTTTCTTACTCGAGGATACCTGAAGGAAAATCCACCCTGAAACATTTTCATAGGCAGAAAAGAAGAGCTGGTGGTATACGGTACATTTCTTGTTCCACACTTTCTTGCAAAGTCTCATTAAGTCTCCTCTGTCCTCCCTCACTGTGCTGTAGGTGGACAGTTATATAAGATAAAAAAAAAAAAAAAACTTCCAGTAAAGGTTGAAGTCAGGAGTTCATATTTGAAGTTTTGGAACTGTGACAAAATTATTGAATATAAAACACAACTTCGATGATAGCAGTTAAGATTTAGAAAAAGATAAGATGCCATAAACAAGAGTTGGTCGAAAGATATTGAATAAATGAATTAAATATAGTTACAGAAAAATGCATAGACTAATTATAGACTGCTAGAAGGAAAGTATCACTAGTACAAGGGTGTTATGTCCACAGCTTTCGATCGATTTTCCAATCCTAACTTCACTGAATATTGTCCTTTAAGCCCAATTCATGCTACCCAAATTTGCATGGCCAAGAGAGCCACCAAAACATGATTTTTGTATGAATGTGCCCATGTCTCAAAATGTGTGTCAGTGCGGACTGTACAATCTACAAGCATGCTGACTTTTGTTTGTGCTAGAAAAGTAAGATTGATGCTTGATTTGAACAGCCTGTGCAAAGAGATCTATCACTATCAATATCATTCTAATTCATCTTCAATGGAGTATAAACATAAACAAATACAAAAACAAAGATGCTTTTTCTTGCTGTTTTGAGTTTACCATCTTGTTTTCTAATGTGCATATGGAAGCACGTATGCAGACAACCAGTTTTAGTATATATAGAAGCATGTACTTGCTTACTGTCTGTGTAGAAGTATGAACAAATCTTAAGTGTCCAGCCACCATAATCTAAGTGAGGTAATAGTGATTTTTAGTGACATTTTCAGTGTCATTATAAATACAAAGTAGTGAGGTCTCTTTACTGGCTGGAGTCAAAACAGAGCCACTCAGAGGAGTCTGACTGACAATTTTCTCCATCGATATGACAGATGTTAAGTTGACTGCTCCTACAAACCACAAATGTGTGATCTTATTCTGCTGTTCAATTCAAGTCAGTGTGGACAAGAGCACTAACAAGGCACTGCAGAATATAATGTGAATTAACATGGAAGAGGACAGTGTGAGAGGGGAGAAAGCGGTGCAATGTAATACAGCTGTACAGTGGATCTATAAAAGTTGCTGTGCCGAGGGGTCTGGAACTATTTTCAGCCTGTAGGGGTGGTAGATTTTACTTCCTGGAAAGGGATTTTATTGCAGGCAGTTTTAGCCAAAACTCTGCTCCCTGGCTTAAATTAGTTACCTGGAAGCGTTAGCTTATTGAGGATTTTGTGGAGAGGAACTGGGAACTTTGAGGGCTTTGCTGTTCTCAATGACATCTTTTTTTTCACTTTCAACACTTAGACTACTGCCTGACCTTCATCTGAAGCCAGTTGTGCTTTCCAAAAAAAAAAAAAAACTTAACAGTTACATTGCTGAGGAGTGAAACACAAGAATACCAGATGTTTTGAACTGCGATCACATTAATATTTACTGCTTTTGCCATAAAATCAGTTGTTTTATCTACAGGGGCAGTATGTACGTGTAGGTTGTAGCTCCCTGATCAAACACACTAGCAGTCGCCTGCTCTCCATCTTCAGTTAGGTAAAGTTCAAGAACGCAAGAAAAGACACAGAGAAACACACTGGAGCTGACTTAGTGACTGGCATAAAGAAAAACCCATAAACTGAGGTTTTACAGGTTAATGAAAATGGTAATTTGAAGATTAGACCATTCTGATTACAAGGAAGGTAAGATAGTAGTGAGTCAACCTATGTGGGGTTTATGACATACAGTATTTTAAAAATGAAAGTTATTTAATGTTTATCTGCATGCACAGAGGCCCTTGAGAATGAAAGGGCCCTCCAAGATGGAAGAAAAAATACTTGCATTAACTTGGAGGGACAAATAAAGCCAAAAACAAGTCGGTTGCTTATCATTCTTTTGCGTAGTGCGTTTGAGATCAGAACTACCCACAGTTAGAAACACAGTCTCTGATTGGTTTGACAGACTCAGCAAAGGCATCATGGACAGCTAGTGGACAGCCAGCAACAACAAAAACTGTTTTCACCACAGGCAAATGGACAAGTAATCACAGAAGACATTCAGTGTCTGATTTATCACTATTGATTTATCTTAAGTCTCCAAAAAGACACTTCAGTTCAAGGCTGGATTTTAAAGCTTCTGAAAGGGGTCCGATCACACTGGAGCTCTTGTGGCTAATGTTAGCTTTGAGGCAAAAAAAGTAAATCTGTGGCATGCATCATTCCAGAGATATTTTGTTAGCATGAATATTTTGCACAGCATCATCAATCCCAGAGTAAAGTTCTGCAGGGTCCACTATGTGTGTTTTTTCTCATCAGTCCTGTTCAGTGTTTGGTGAACAGACTGCTGCATGCAGCTCAGCAGGAGAAGCTCCTGATCTCACATGCCCAGGGGCCCCTGGAGGTACTAATCCGTCCTTGGGTATCTGATAGGTCTTTCCTGTGGACAAAAAAAGCTCAAGTATGGACAAACAGAAAGAAATTATGTTATGGAAGTAAATAGCTTGGATATTTATAGCGCCTTCTAGTCCTCCAACCACTCAAAAACACTTTAGCGGGACATTCACCCATTCACACACGAGTGGAACAGCCATAGGGAGCAGTTTGGGGTTCAGTATCTTGCCCAAGTACTCTGGGAATAGAACCGCCAATATTCTGAGCTAGAGGCAAAGACATTTTTATTAGGATGTAAACAAAAACAACATTAGAAGTCAGATGGTTTGTTTACCCTGATGTCACTTTCTCACAGCCAGTCTATGGTGAAAGTCATTTTTGTCCATTTGATATAATTTTCTGAATTGAGGCAATTTGTGACACGCTGAAAAAGTTTTAAAAAATGTGCGTCATGAGGCCTTGTTGCACACATGGAAAATGTAGCATCAAAAGCAGCCACTTTAAGAATTTGAGAGAAATTGTGGTGAGCACGTCAGTGGATCAATGAAGCAATTGGCCCGATCTGTCTCTCAATGTCTGTCTCTCTCTGCTTCAAAATGGGAACTTTGCCCAACAGATTTGAGTTTTCATGTATGTTTAGACTCAAAACATCTTTACTGAGTGACTGACAGCTGGACTGACACACTCAGACATGCCGCTGCATGGTTGTGAGACATGGCCAAGGCCAAAGTGAGTATAACAGGCCTGACAAATCAAAAACACACACACACACACACACACACACACACACTGAAGGTCAGCCTAGAGTGGAAAACAGCACCTCTGCCTCCTCAAAGTATGACGCTACATTATTTTTTCCTCTAAATGTGTGTATGTGTGTGTGTGGAAACATGACCATACAGTCACCCTCCTCCCTCATGTAGCTGCTCGTACCTCACACACACATACACACACAAACACAGGTGGCTGTAATTAGTGCATTGAGCCCATTCATGGCACAAGATCAAACTGCGGTGCGTTCGGCTTCAGGAAATACAGAGCTCTGCTTAGACTTAGACACACACACAATTGTACACACACACGCATAGCTGCATATTCATGCACCTTCACTCTTTATTTCTCTTGTTCTCGCTCTAACCTGATGCTGGCGTACAAAAGGTTTCCCCCTAAAACTGTTTTTGTTTAGTCTGCAAGTGAAACTGAGCTCCGTTTGACTTCACTGTAGAAACTTACACACTCAGTGTTTACCTCTGCAGCGAGAGAACACAGACGGAGAAGGTGGAGAGCAAGGGATTATGGGTCAGATAAGCCTGAAATGTTCAACATCTCCAATCTGATTTAAGAATATACACGGTTGGTTTCTTGCTGCAGCAGTAAGCAGAATTTACACAACCGGAGCAGCTGGGCACAAGGTTATAAAAGCAGTAATAATGCTGCCGGAGGAGAAGCTCAGAGCTCCGACTTCCATATTGATGACCAGGCATGTTTCTCTGTGTGACGCCCTTTTACAGACAAGACAAAAGAATGAACCTTTTTATGAATATTGTTTAATATGGCGACATCAATCGAGGTCTTGGTCACATTTTTTACTCCAGTAAAGTCCTTTTGGTCCAAACAGCTTTATTTAACACTTGAGAACTTTCAGCCTCCTTCTTTTTTATTGAATGCTGCTGTTGTCCTTCGCTTGAAACACAACTGGGATTGGATGTGCACGCTATCTACCCTTTTTGCATTGGTTTCACTAGGGTTGGGCCTGTATGATTGTATATATTTATAAAGGTATAATCATATAGAAGTTTGTCTGCCTTTATAAATTTGGCCATACTGTTTATATTGAGAGAGAGTGGTGGATTATTTAGACTATTGTTGAGGAAGAACTAGTTTTGGATCTATGAACTTCCATTCACTCCTGTCAGCAATCCAAAGCATATTTGCATTGCAGCTCAGCTGCAGGGAATTGTAGCATGACTTCAGACCTTCGGTGCTTCTTATGCAATCCTTCTTCAGCTGTTAGAGCTTTAAACAACTCACATTCACCAATGCCATTGCTGTACCGACTCAGACTGATGTCAGTTGAATCAGATTTTGCTGTTGAATATGAATTTTGGACGATTCATTTTGTGTTCCTTTAAAAATTTTGAAAGCTTGAACGGGGCTTAGTGGACGTTCAGTGTGACAGTGGCATCTATGTAATATAGTAAACAAACTAACGCTGCTTACGATGTGTCGCAGATGTGCAACAACATTTTTTGCTGACACTAGATAACCTACAAAGGACAGATTGCAGCGTGTTAACTTGCTGTGAGCTGTAATCTCACCACTTATAAGCAGAAGAGCAGCATGTCTCTCCCTCTGTGCCAAGCATCCCCTCCATGCCACAGCTGTTTGAACCAAAGAATAGCATGAAAGTCAAGAGCGTTCACTCTGCAGCAAAATTTAGAGACCAAATTGTTCCCAGAAGTATAATGCACAGCACACGGACTAGCAACAACAACAACAAAAAAGCTGCTCAATTTGAAGCAATCTCAGTCGGCTGAGGGGTCTCTGACTAATGATTCGAGCGTCTGATTTTAAATGGGCAGCACTAATCAATATACACACACATTCATTCACTGGTGATCAAGGCTACTGTACAATAGGCCACCTGCTAATCAGTAACAGTAAACATTCATAACCATTCACACACAGTTGCAATTTGGCCTTCAATATCTTACCTGAGGATACTTCGACATGCAGACTGGAGGCGGTGGGAATCGAACCCCTGATCTTCCTGCTCCTGCTCTACATCCTGACCCACAGCCGCTCTTTAAAAACTTATTATAAAGCACATTTTAGTCAGGACTGTACTGAGATCATATAATTCTCCACAATGTCCTTCTCTCGGTCTTCTCTTTAGTTCTTAACCTAAACTTGCACGCACACACACGCGCGCACACACACACACACACATCCTGAGCCTCCTTACTGTAAACCTGCCTCCCCTCTGAAACTCTTGCCAGCAAAAACCTTGGTAATCAACCACATACCAAGATCACTATATGAAATAGTTTCTTTGTGTGTGTGTGTGTGTGTGTGTGTGTGTGTGTGTGACTCTGACTCACACACGTAGGTCTGTACCAAATAGGTCAGAGAGCTGGAAGCAATTCCTGGTCGAACATTGACATGTGTTCATCATATTTCAGAGAGCCGGAGCCCAGAATGGCACGGCGCTTAATCACATTTGTAAATAGCGTCGTAAAGTTGCACTCGTTAAAAGTTTTGTTGTCCTGGCTTGTCCAAGGGGGGCAGAGGGATGGAGGGGGGAAATATTTGGAGCAGAACACCCTGTCAGGTGTTGGTGTGTGTATGTGTAAATGTGTATGATGATGATGAGGGGTAATGAGATACAATTTATAGAAATATTTAGAAATTGGCTCTGTGTGTATATGTGTGAGTGATTTACTGATTTAATGAAGGCTGGGAGATGTCATCAGCTCAAACACACGTCACCAATGTGATCACTGCCCTCTAAATACTCTGGATACGCACACCCACACACACACACACTGGAGCTGTTAATCTGCCATGTAAGCCAGTGTTGTCGCTCAGAGAGAGTAGCAGTTAACTGAGTGTTCGATTGTCTGTTTTGTGGTCACAGTTAATAAATCTCTCTCTGCACTGTCGCCTTTTTCTCTCCCTCTTTGTCTTTTCATCTCGCTCCTGCTGCCTCTTGACCTCCTCTACAAGTCAGTCAGTTGCCGTCTCGTTCCCTCTTTCTCTCCGTCGCAGCCCCTTGCGATGTCTTTCTCTCATGCCGTTAATGGAGGACTGTGTAGCAGCCCAAGTTATAATGATTTCCATAAGGCTACACAGCCTCTCCGCGGGCCAGAGTGTAAATCACAGTGACGTGTGTGCGCGTGTGTGCGTGTATGTGTGTGTGTATGTGTGTGTGTGTGTGTGTGTGTGTGTGTGTGTGTGTGCATGTGTGGATGACAGATCTGTAGTACACATGTGCACATGTGGTACTTGTGTGCACTTACACACATCTCACCTTTTCCTCTTGCAAATACATTTCACTGTAAACTGGTATTAAACAGGACCTGGGGCTAAATTATTTAAGCATGTAGTAATGATGAGCTCCAGCGTTACCTGTTCTGCTCTCGATTTTGGAGAAGTTGAAAAAATAGAGATCCTATTTATTTATGCTGCATAAACATTATCTTGCACCTTTAATCTCGCCAACTCTGTTTCTAATTTGCAATAAGATTAAGATGTTCCTCTATGATGCATTTTTGTTATATATATGCTGAAGAGAAATCCCTGTTTTTCTGAGCCGTATGTGTGAGGGGTGGAGGCCAGCCTCCCTGCCTCTCACACATTCACACACACACACACACACACACACACACACACACACACACACACACACACACACACACACACACACAGACCCTGCTCTTAATGACAATAGTGGAGAGAACTTAACGCCCTAAAGTGTGTTTTAGACTTCATTAGAGTCACCGCTGACAATGCTCGTTACCACAAGCGGAACGAGACTTTTGCACGGGAGGATGGAAACATGAGTGATCTGAGGGAAACATTGAGCTTCAAATTTGGCACAAACCTCCACTTAGATTCAATGATGAAATTATGAGAATTATGAGAAGGTCACTGTAACCTCACAAAGCACCTTTTTGACCATTACTAAAGAGTTCATATGCTTATTTAGACAAAATGTCACACAAATGTCTAAGAGGATAAAGTGAAGTGATGAAAGGCCAACTTCACTGTGCCATCATAATATTTTGCAAAAAACGCTTTCCTCTATTATATTCGCATTAGCTAGTTAGCTGCCAGCGAATTTCATGCAGATAGTTTTAGCCTACCTGCTTGCTTGTAGACAGTATCCACTCTGACAACCTCATGATGATCTTATTGATAATCTGGTTCCAACTGTGGTGAAAAAGGTAGTTATACTGAGTGCAAGGTTGCCAGGTTGTACTAATTTAAAACCCACCCAAAATGCATTAAACTATCCAAGAATATGAAGGCTGTTCCAGCTTACCTGCAATCACAACACCTTATTTAACACGTAGCAAATACATTTCTATTTAAATTACATTTAATAAAATCTCTGGTAGCAGAGATTACAAAAAGATAAGTCACATTATAATGAAATAAGTTGCCTCGATACAAGATCTTTATTTATTTGTCATATTAAAGTAATGGATGAAATGCTCACTACTTATTAGAAAATCATATGTATTTGTTTATGTTATAGATACTGCACTTTGTCTTTGCAATAGTAGTCGTTTGATGTCATCCAAAGGCAGAGTATCTGCATTTTGGAGTCATAGATTAGATCCGTGCTCATTCTTATCCAATAGAATTTCCTTATAAGACTTAACATCACTGATCTGCCTACAACATATTTGTCTGGACAGCCATTTTTATCTGTTTTCACTCTTTGCATCGTTACTGCAGTTTGCCTTTGTAGGCCAGCGTCCACCCTGGTGGTTTGGCTTGTCCCCAAGTCCATTAAACACCTACTGTCAACTGAGGATTACATGAGATGCTAATGACTCATGAAACACGACCTGCACTGCAGACAGAAAGTTTCCACAGAACATCTCCACAATATTACACTTTGGACCTGAAGCCACAGCATGTAATTTTAACCATTTATCACAATGACACTGTGTAATGTTGAAACTCTGAAGTCAAATAAATGTTCCTAAAATGAGTTTGGCTGCAGAGAAAAGTATGTTTGGAACGTCGGGTCTCAATGCAGCATGTGTGTCAAACAAACAGAGAGATTTTGGATGGCTCTTTTTTGACCCACAAACAACAAACCCCTTCATTGTAGAAAATGTTAAATCTCTTGTGTTATTCCAGCAGCAGCAATAATAATGGCCCCATAACATAAGATACATGTGGTTTTATTGTTTCCAGAGTATTACTGAACTGATGGAGTTATAATGACAGTGCGTGTTTTAGTTGGGGGTCAGTGCACCGACAGGCCAACAAACTGCTGAAGGACGAGTGGTGTTTGTTCTGCTGGTTGCTACAGTCGACGGGTTTGGGGGGGTTGGGGTTGTTGCAAAACTGAAGAATGGGGTTCTAAAGGTCACCTGTCTGAAGTCCAAATACAACATTTAAGACAAAGAATAATACAAAGATTAATCAAGTCAAATTTCGTTTTAGTCCAGTCACAAAGTATGCCCCAAAGGGCTGAACAAATTGTAATTTCAGTTCAATTTTAATCTTAATCTGATCTGTAAAGTCCAATATCACAAATCATAATTAGCCTCCAAGGGCTTTACAACATATAACACCCCTCTAGAGCTGATAAGAAAAAAACTCCCAAAAACATAAATAAATAATAATTGGGGGAAAATGGTAGATAAGTCAGGAGGAGCAACTGAAAAAGCCATTATTTTAAACATGCAATGGTAAATCAACCCTGATTACTGGAACTTCTTCTAGCTTGGTTGAAGTTTACATTTACATTTACATTTTAAAAGAGGAAAAAGACCCCACATTGATTGATTTTACATAATTCTGTGTCGGATACAGCCCTAGTATAGCATCTACTTAAAACAGGAGCCATAAAAGTTGCAAAATGGTACCTAAGAACTATGTGAAAGACAGACAGGAGCCCAAGACCACTGCGTCCTTAGAAACAAGACAAAGTTCATCCAGGCCAAAACTGCCAAGAGAAAGCCATAACTACTACATGGACTTTTTGGTAAAATTGTTTTTTAAACTGCTGGTTCCAGGCTGACCTTTGAACCGTAGTGGTGGATATGGTTTACTGTACAATAACTTGCTTGAAACATGCCTCATTTAGGCAGTTTATCGAGTTAAAATTAAAGCCAAATTGCAGTCCATGTGAAGGTTATTCTTTGGTTTCTATATCATTTAAACATCATTCAGTTGGCTTAAATTTCATCTTTGGTCAAAACTGCAAACCCCTGCAATATTTAAAGCGAGCTATTGTTTCTGCAGCAAAAATAAACTCTCCGAGGACCCAGGTTTAACTGAACAATGCCTCTTCTTCCAGAGTTATGTAAAACTTGTTCACTTGCGGTAGCTCCTGTCTGAATTATAAAGTGAAACATCAAGTCTGGATGAAGTGTGAGGCAAGCTGTGCCTGTGGAAAACCCGAAACTGTGAGCGTGGTCAGTTTTAGAGGACTAACGGTGGTTTACTTGGTTTGTCAGATACACAAACTCTCATCAGGCTGATTTTGGCCCTGATGTTGAAACAACCAGCTTTAACTCATGCACACACAGAGTTCTGTCCACATATCCAGTGTCGCTATATTAAAACCTGGAAGGACATGACCCTCTAGGAAAACACTGGCCCCCTGGACACACTCGCACATACAAACACACACACACACACACACACACACACACACACACACACACACACACGCTTGACTGTTGGGACTCATATTTCTGAGCCTGCTCATTTCCAATTGCTGCCTTTTCTCTGTAGACTTAAATGTAAATACAAAAGGGGTTATACAAATACACTCACACACTCACTCACACAGGGGGGACCCCGTCAGTAAATGTGTGAAATGTAGCACACCGTTGAACCATTTCCCCCCTGTGGATGAAATGAGAAACGAATGAAAAGAAACAAAGAAGAAAAGAGGCAGAATATGAAACGGCACAAATATGAGGGCAGAGAGTGAGTGAAGGTTTGGAGTTATAGAAATGACGAGATTAAAAAAGATTAGCTTGGTGAGCAGAAAAAAAGAGAGTCTGAACTAGTTGTGGACTTCAGGGAGAAGTTTGGTGTCTTTATAGTCAATGCTTGGTTACATAAAGAAATACTCTCTCATCTTGCGCAAGTATGACTTCAAAGTGATATATCTGGGACAAGAGCAAAGACAAGAACATTAATCAGAAACATGTGGTCCAAAGGCTTATGGCAAGAGTATATATACATGCAGACTTTTTTATTTGTGTGTTTGCTGTTTGTTTTTGACTAGTTGTTCAGATTCATTATTTGCATGAATCCACACTTTTTTTTGTCACGTACCTGTTACCAGTCACGAAAACGCCATGGCAACTGTTTTTGTTTTCACATTGCAAATCTATGTGTGTGTCATGGCAAAGTATCATCCAATACCCTTCACCCACCAAAATTATCTCGTGCATAGTTTTTCAAACATAAATCATAAATCTAACAATAGGCTATAGACAGAGCTGTGTACACGGCTCTGCAGCAGATGAGTGTGCCTCTGTCTGTCAACCCCACAGTAACACAACTGTGCAAGGTGCAGTTACAAAACTTTAGAGGTGTGTAGAGCCTGAAACTGTGGTCCAACTAAAGGGGCTGGATGTAGAGGGTTAGGACATTATGCCTCTGGTATCAACTCGAGTATCACCGTTTCAAAGCCGGAGGGATGCTTTTGCAAGATGGTCTCTAATTTGTTTGTATTTTGTTTTGGTTTTTGGGGGGTTTTTTTTCATAGGGATATCTCAATCTGATTCTTTAAATGATGAATATCTGCCAATACTGAGTCTGATGCAATACTTATAGTTACCTAAATGTTTAAATCATAAAGTGTTGATAAAGATGGAGGACGTGTCTTCTTCCTACTCTACATAAATGAAGCCAAAATATCTCGATATATTCAAATACTGAATGTCCTAGGGCAAAAGTATTAGGTTTCTAAGCTTAAATTTGTGATGATATGAATCAAAAAAGATTAAATAGGAGAATGCCACGCCTAAAAATGATCAGTGAGCGAGAACAGGTATCACTCAGTTGGATTTGTTGAACCCAAATGCACCCAAATGCACGCTTACGCAGGCAGTGTGTCCCAAGCATTACAGTGATGCTCCTCCCTTCACAAGCATCTTTGTATCTTGAGAACCTCAATGCCAAATCTCATTAAATGCCCGAATAAATCATTTTTCAAATACTCAATAATTTTTATTCACATATGCAGTAAAATGCTTGTGT